>NW_024070186.1:129057615-129071918 GCF_014754425.2 Oryx dammah | reverse complement strand
AGAGTCAGACATGACTGAAGTGACTCAGCACACACATTGTCTTCAAAGAACTTTAATAAAGTGTCTAGTGTTAACTAAACAAATGAGTACAACCCTATAAAACAACCTCTATAATGAAAATAAACACATTGGTTATTACTGTAGTCAATCCTGACGGTAATACTCTAGAGATAGGTATTATGTTTATTTTGCTAAATGTAATGTATATCCATTGTAGAACATATACCCAATGATAACAATTGCTGTTATTATTATTATTATTTCACTATGAACATTGATTATGCATTTGTTTTGTCAGGCAATTTACCAATCAGTTTACATTTATTAACTAAGTTAAAATGCAAACTAAAACTTTGTTACATATTTTATTATTTATCATTATCCTCATTTTCAGATGTAAAAAGTGAGATAAAAAAGACTTTGCACACTGAAAACTTGGTAATTCTTTGTTGGAGCTAAGGTCATTTGATTCCTGGCTTGCATTTTTATAATGCTCAAGTGACATGAATATTAGTCAAGCTGAGTTGGTTGGCACCTTCTGCTTTTGGCCTTTCACTTTCATTATCCCTTTCCTTCAGCCACAGAATCCTGTTTTTTCAAATTGTGGATCACTCCAAGTTTGGGACTCGCTCCATTCCTTACAACTCCAAGTATGGGCTTTAAAGCAATCAACACCTTCTCATTAACCTCTGTATGGTTTGTAAAATGACGTGACACACAAAAGTACACCCATCCTAGGAGATACTGGGTGGGGGCTTCTGAGTAAGAAAAGTCCCTTATTCTTCTGCATGAGAAACATAAATTTCTCCTAAAGGTGAACAAGGAAGAATGCAGTCCTTTGAAGCTGTTGGCAGTCATTTTGTCCATATGACAACTTATGTATCTTGGAAGCAAAACATAAACAGAATTAGGTAAACTACTTCTAAATTATGCCTTGTTTAAGCTATTCAGATGCCTGTGCTAATTTTTTTCTTCAACTATTTCAGCCTGTTTGGATTGAGTTTCTGTTATTTGAAAACAAAATTTTCCAACCTGATACATGTCAATAAGCAAGGTATGCTTTTCTTCCCCCATAGTATAAGTAAATACATAGTCCAGATAAAACTGTGTTTATCACCTCTTCCAAAATCTTCCCCAACTACAATCTTACTGACTCAGTCAACCTTGACATAGAATTCTGCCACTTGTCTCCCAAAATTTATATTGATATTTAAATTTAAATTCTATTGAAATAAAATGGTAAAGAGAATATGCCTTAAAAGACTGATACTATGAAATACACAGGAAAGTTTAAAGATAGAGATGGGATTGGTTATATCCATTTATATATTTGTTCAATAATGTTTAATAGCATCTGTTGTGTGTCTGTCCTGGAGATAAAAATTTGAACAGGTAACCAAAAGTCCCTGTACTCACAGAATTTACAGTTTAATTATTTTCCAACATATACACGAACACTGGAGTTGGTAGCCTATCCCTTCTCCAGCAGATCTTCCTGACCTGGGAATCCAACTGGAGTCTCCTGCAATGCAGGTGGATTCTTTACCAATTGAGCTACACAATCTTTAATAACACCAAATGAACATATAATGAACAAGAAACTTAGAGATTAGTAGGAAATAAACATAAAAATGATTAACAGACATTTTTTCTAGTTGCCTAATCAATCTGGGATACCAAAAATGAATTGAAAGTTCATGTTTAACAAGTGTTCTTTACCTACACAGAAATGAAATTACTAATGATTAGAAAAATGTCACAATGGCTTCATGTTGTCTGTAGAAACCTTTGCCACACAGAAGACATGACATACATCTCACTATTTTGATATGATTAAGTGTCAAGGGAATGACATTTCTGAGGTTATGTAAGGTTAAATCACACTGGCTAAATATACAGGTTTCTATTACATGAACTTGAAGGAATATGTATGCATGAAATTTACCACTATAAATGGTTAATAATTTAACAGAATTAAATCCTTTTTTAATAGGAAAAAAAATCAATTAAATTAGGGGGAAAACCCTCCAACTCAGACACAGGGTAATAATGTTCTGGGACTATATTATAATTTACTGCATCTACTTTCATTTCAACACTATTATAGATTTTGTGGAAAATAAATATACTGATTTTTAAACACTAGATCAACATTAAATAGACTATTGTAAATCAGGCATTTCCCAATAGCTTGGCTTATTTCAATATTATTACATAACTATTGTTGGTTAAATAATATTAGTTAACTATTCTGTTTGTCTTAATTTTAGATATATTTAAAAATAAAAATGCAAAATATTTTCCTTTCATTATATTTTATTTTAGGGAAAATATTTTCATATATTTATTCTACTGAAAATTTGTTTTGAAAAGAAGAAATTTCCCCTACCCATAGTTTCAACAAAAATATTATTGTATGGTTGAATATGTACAAAATCTACAATTTACTAAAGAAAAGTTATCTGAATTTTTTTGTCTTGTATTGGTGGAAAAAAAAAATATTTTCCTGTTTGCGTTTTCTTTTCCTGTAAAAGTTTGTGGATTTATTTAGGTAAGATTCACCTAAATTTGTTACTAAATGGTAAGAATATAAAAAATTTGTTTTTTGATTAAAGAAAAAAAACCTGTGCTTCAATACAGTAGTTTTAAATTACCATTTGGAAGGAAAACCTTTTTTCACCATAGCTTTTGGTGGCCCAAAGCAAAAAAAAATTCTCAGTTCTTTAAAAATATACATCATTAGTGTCACTGAAATGATTCTCTAACTTGCTCTGCTGAGGTGCATCAGTTCAGTTCAGTTCAGTCACTCACTTGTGACCTCTTGAACCACAGCACGCCAGGCCTCCCTGCCCATCACCAACTCCCAGAGTCCACCCAAACCCATCTCCATTGAGTTGGTGAGTCGGTGATGCCATCCAACCATCTCATCCTCTATCGTCCCCTTCTCTTCCTGCTCTCAAACTTTCCCAGCATCAGGGTCTTTTCAAATGAGTCAGCTCTTCGCATGAGGTGGCCAAAGTATTGGAGTTTCAGCTTCAACATCAGTCCTTCCAATGAACACCCAGAACTGATCTCCTTTAGAATGGATGGATCTCCTGCTTGGATCTCCTTGCAGTCCAAGGGACTCTCAAGAGTCTTTTCCAACACCACAGTTCAAAAGCATCAATTCTGTGGTGCTCAGTTTTCTTTATAGTCCAACTCACACATCCATACATGACCACTGGAAAAACTATAGCCTTTACTAGATGGACCTTTGTTGGCAAAGTAATGTCTCTACTTTTTAATATGCTGTCTAAGTTGGTCATAACTTTCTTTCTAAGGAGTAAGTGTCTTTTAATTTCATGGTTGCAGTCAAAATCTGCAGTGATTTTGGAGCCCCCCCAAAATAGAGTCAGCCAGTTTCCACTGTTTCCCCATCTATCTTCCATGAAGTGATGGAACTGGATACCATGATCTTCGTTTTCTGAATGTTGAGCTTTAAGCCAACTTTTTCACGCTTCTCTTTCACTTTCATCAAGAGATCTTTAGTTTTATTTCACTTTCTGCCATAAGGGTGGTGTCATCTGCATGTCTGAGGTTATTGATATTTTCCCTGGCAATCTTGATTCCAGCTTGTGCTTTCTCCAGCCCAGCGTTTCTCATGATGTACTCTCCATGTAAGTTAAATAAGCAGGGTGTTGTAGTTTTTTAGGAAACTTGTTTGATTATTAAGAATTATAATAGGAGATTTTTTTCAATCTAAGAAATTTTAAGTATGAAGGGTGCGGTGGACAGACTTTTTCCTCCCCTCAAATCCAAACGTTGGCATTCTAACTCCAAATATGAATGCATTTGGAGACAGTGTATATTATTAAAAAGTCATACTAATGGGGCTCTTGAAAAATTAGTGTCCTAGACTTTATTTTTTTGGACTCCAAAATCAGATAGTGACTGCAGCCATGAAATTAAAAGACGCTTACTCCTTGGAAGAAAAGTTATGACCAACCTAGATAGTATATTCAAAAGCAGATACATAACTTTGCCGACTAAGGTCCGTCTAGTCAAGGCTATGGTTTTTCCTGTGGTCATGTATGGATGTGAGAGTTGGACTGTGAAGAAGGCTGAGTGCCGAAGAATTGATGCTTTTGAACTGTGGTGTTGGAGAAGACTCTTGAGAGTCCCTTGGACTGAAAGGAGATCCAATCAGTCCATTCTGAAGGAGATCAGCCCTGGGATTTCTTTGGAAGGAATGATGCTAAAGCTGAAACTCCAGTACTTTGGCTACCTCATGCGAAGAGTTGACTCATTGGAAAAGACTCTGATGCTGGGAGAGATTGGGGGCAGGAGGAGAAGGGGACGACCGAGGATGAGATGGCTGGATGGCATCACGGACTCGATGGATGTGAGTCTGAGTGAACTCTGGGAGATGGTGATGGACAGGGAGGCCTGGTGTGCTGCGATTCATGGGGTCACAAAGAGTCGGACACGACTGAGTGACTGAACTGAAATTGAAGCGATGCAAGATAGCCCACTCTGTTCAACAGTTGAGGACATCATAAGGTGGTAGTCTTTAAGCCAGGAGGACAGCCTTCACCAGAACTAACTGTCTATGCTGGCACTCTCATCTCAGACCTCCTGCCTCTGGAATAGAAGAGAAGAATAAATTTCTGTCATTTAAGACATGCTATGCATGATAATTTCTTCTGATAGCCTGATTTGACATTCACACAGGTAGATATAAAATGGATACTTAAAAAAAACAGCAGAAGACAGAAGAAATAATCAGAGTGGTTACAAAAGTCATTTAAAATGTATTCATTAATTCCTTTATTAAGCAAATATTTACTGCATGCCCTGTATGTGATAGGCCAGGAAAACAAAATAAGACTATATTTCTGGATTGGGAGAAGGTGTATTTTAGTGGAGCAGGTAATAATAGAATATGAAATATCAGGTAGCTATAATGTTGTGAACAATGTATTTAAAACAGTACATGAGCAAGGAGTTTGACAGGACTGATGCTTTAAATATGTAGTCACAGAAGTCACAAAGAACTGGAGAAAATGGGAGTATTAGAAGAGAGCCATATGAATATTTGAAAAAAGTCATCCAGAAAAGAGAAAAAAAGCAAATGAAAAAGTTTTGAGAGAAAAGGCTTGGCACGTGTAACATATCTGTGCGAATGTCAAGGAATTGATATTGATGAGCAAGTGTGTGTGTGTGGTGGAAGGAAAGAAGGATTGGAGAGGTTGGAAAACATGTTGGATGCTGGATTCCTTGGTAAAGGTTTTGGAACTTATTCCAAAAATGTTGTTTGCTAGTTTAAATTGAGCATGCTTTATTTAGAAATGTAGAGAATTGAAGAGAAAAATCTGAAGAACAGGTTATTGATTAAAAAATTCTGATTTCTTAGTAATGAAGTTCAGGAGGCAAAGAAAAAATAATTTGTTGTTGTTCAGGCATGTCAGGCTTCCCTGTCCTTCATCCCCTGGAGCTTGCTCAAACTTATGTCCATTGTGTCGGTGATGCCATCCAACCATCTCATCCTCTGTTGTCCCCTTCTCCTTCTCCTGCCGTCAATCTTTCCCAGCATTAGGTTCTTATCTAATGGGCTGATTCTTCACATCAGGTGGCCAAAGTATTGGAGCTTCAGCTTCAGCATCAGTCCTTCTAAATAATATTCAGGATTGATTTCAGGATTGACTGGTTTGATATCCTTATAGTTCATGGCACTCTCAAAAGTCTTCTTCAACACCACAGTTCAAAACCATCAATTCTGTGATGCTCAACCTTCTTTATGGTCCGACCCCCACATCCATACATGACTACTGGAAAAACTATAGCTTTGAGTATATGGAAAGATACTTGCTCCTTGGAAGAAAGCTATGACCAACCTAGACAGCATATTAAAAAGCAGAGATGTGGTTGACAAAGGTCCATCTAGTCAAAGCTATGGCTTTTCCAGTAGTCATGTATGAATGTGAGAGTTGGAACATAAAGGAAGCTAAATGCTGAGGAATTGATGTTTTTGAACTGTGGTGTTGAAGAAGACTGTTGAGAGTCCCTTGGACTGCAAGGAGATCAAACCAGTCAATCTTAAAGGAAATAACTCCTGAATATTCTTTGGAAGAATTGATGCTGAAACTAAAGTCCAATACTTTGGCTCCCTGATGCAAAGAGCCAACTCATTGGAAAAGACCCTGATTCTGGGAAAGACTGAAGACAAAAGGAGAAGAGGATGGCAGAGGATGAGATGTTTGGATGGCATCAAATGACACGATCTTAATTTTTTTTGAATGTTGAGTTTTAAGCCAGCTTTTTCACTCTCCTCTTTCACTATCATCAAGAGGCTCTTTACTTCCTCTTTGCTTTCTGCCTTAAGGGTGGTGTCATTTGCATATCTCAGATTGCTGATATCTCCCCCTGCAATTTTGATTCCAGCTTGTGTTTCATCCAGCTAGGCATTTCAGATGGTGTACTCTGCATATAAGTTAAATAAGCAGGGGGACAATATACAGCCTTGACATACTCCTTTCCCAATTTGGAACTAGTCTCTTGTTCCATGTCTGATTCTAACTGTTACTTCCTGACCTGCGAGAAGAAAAAACAGTGGTACATAATATTGCCATGTGTTAAGGTAATCAGACATTTGCATGAGGTAATTTTCCCTGATGGCTCCACGGTTAAGAATCTGCCCGCAAAGCAAGTGACACAAGAGACTCAGTTTCAATCCATAGGTAGCAAGATCCCCCGAAGGAAGGCATGGGCACCCTCTCCTAGAGTCTTGCTGGGAAAATCTCGTGACAGAGGAGCCTGGTGTGCTATGGGCCATGTGGTTGCAAAGAGCTGGACATGAATGAATCAACTGAGCAAGCATGAAAACCAGTTTTTTTATTTTCTAAAGGGGCCATTTCCACAAAAACTTATCCTGCTTAAGTGTTCTTCATGGCACTTTTATCTCTCCCAAAAGCCCATCCTGGATTCTATATACAGATGATACCCACAAACTTATGATGGTTCCACCTTATGATTTTTTTTTTTTTTTGCCTTTACCATGGTTCAAAAGCAATACACATTTCGTAGAAACTATAATGTTGATCTGCTCATGGGTTAGATACTTTCTTGTGATGATGGACAGAGACAGCCTCAGCTCCCAGTCAACCACCAGGTCACAGGATAAATAACCAATACACTTACAATTGGGCTTCCCAGGTAGCTCAGCTGCTAAATAATCTGCCTGCAATGCAGGAGACTCCGGTTTGATTCCTGGGTCAGCAGTTTCCCTGGAGAAGGGATAGGTTACTCACTCCAGTATTCTTGAGCTTCTCTGGTGGCTTAGATGGTAAAGAATCCAACTGCAATGTGGGAGACCTGGGTTAGATACCTGGGTTGAGAAGATCCCCTGGGGGAGGGCATGGCAACCCATTCCGCTATTCTTGCCTAAAGAATCCCCATGGACAGAAAACCCTGCTGGGCTATAGCCCAGAGATCTGTAAGAATCAGATTTGCATGAGTGACCAAGCACAGCTCAGTGGTAAAGAATCTGCATGCAATGCAGGCAGTATGGATTCCATCCCTGGGTGGGCAAGATGCCCTGGAGAAGGAAATGGCAAGTCACTCAAGTATTTCTTGCCTGGGAAATCCCAAGGACAGAGGAGCCTGGCTGTCAGGGAGAAGGAAATCCCTCCTCCCAGAGGAGCCAATCCCTGGGCTTGCAAGAGTCAGAAAAGACTTAATGATTAAATCACCTCCCCTCTTACAACAATGCTGCACTCGGACAACCATTCTGTTTTTCCCTTTTAGTACGGTATTCAATAAATTACATGAGATATTTAATACCTTGTAGCAGGTTTTGTATCAGATGATTTTGCCCAACGGTAGGCTGACATGAGTGTTCTGGTAAGCTGGGTTAAACTACGATGTTTGGTACGTTAGGTATAGTTAAGGCATTTCCTGTTAAAGATATTTTCAACTTACAATGTGTTTATCTAGACATAACTCTTGTAAGCTGAGGAAGATCTGTATTTATTTTTTATTGTCCAGTTCTATTAGCTTACCATTAGAATGTAAACTCACTAAAGGAATGACTTTTGTCTCTCTTCTTCAGCATCATATTCTAAATGGCTAGACTGGTGCTCATTAACTGCTGAATGACTGCATTAATGAATCACAGTGGAAGAGCAATGTTGGTGTGATGGTGAGAGAAATGTTACAGATAAAATGAAAAGACTAATATAATTGAACATTTGTCTATTTGCACCTCAAAATTAGTCCTGAAAGCTTGATTGGAATTTCAGCTTTCTTATATGTATAAAAAGCACCTGCCATGGATAATGTAAAGAAAAATTAGAACTAATAGGAAAATACTATAAATCAGCTTAAAATAATTTTTAAACTCAGGAAAAACAATTCTGTGATAAGGACACAATAGACTGAGAGCATAACAGGCAGAATAAACATGTTGAAGTCCATGAATACTGGGAAATGTATTGAATGAAAGAAGTCAAAAAACAAAGGTCATGAGATCAAAAGAGCAGATGAAATTAAGTAGGAAAGCCATTTTTGTTTGATATTTTAAGAAGAGAGAGTATCAAAATAAACAAGAAATTCCTCTTTATTTTAAGTAAGACATTTATCAGTCTTAAATAAAACCAAATATGATCCCCATTAAATTCCAGCCTACTCTGAGAAATACACACTGAGAGACTACTCACAAAGTTATTTTCGTAGTAGCATTTTTTTAAACTTACTGTTGCAGCTACCTCCATAACTTAACATTTTAAAACATTTCTTGCATATTTAATATAATGGGTCACCAGCTCATTTTCTATATTTTTATATTGTTTACTTTTGAGAATATATTTATCTATGTGGTAATTTATGATGTCTATTTAAAAAGAGATGATTAGTGGCCTGTGAATTCCAACTCAAGGAAAATCTGCGTTATTAATTTCAAGGAGAAACTTTTTCTTTGTGATTACTTAAGCCAGACAAAATTTCAGTGTCACTGGGGAATTAACGCAGGGATGATTTAGGGATTTGCATAGTAATTGGTGTGACACATATGCCACGCTGTCCAGGGCTATGGACACAGATGCTGATGAATATACCTGCCATAGTCTCTGAGATCAGTATAAAAATGTGATGAAACAGACTTTTTGTTTCCATTCTTTGAGGTTTGTAAGTAACCATGCTGGTTAATGAGCTAATTTAGATAGGCTTTAAACAAGAATATAATCACATTAATGGCAATTATTAGACAGTAGCACAGAATGAAGCTTTTTTTAGCTCCCATTCCAAGTTTTAATTAGCAATTAAATGGAAAGTTATTTGACTTTTGATGAAGTTTCAATGTGTTCTTATATGTATATATGTAAAACAGTTTTAGAAGTATTATTTCCATAAAAATGTCTCCAAAAGAGATATCACCAAATATATTTCCAATAGTAAATATTCTAAAGAATACATTTAGATGAAATACTGGAGATACAGCACAGTTATGTATATCCTTACATGTAAATTAAAACCAGAAAAAGTTCTATACGAAATGTCATCTAAATTAATCCTGATTTTTAAAGGACTGAAGGATTTCTAACTCACATATTTGCTTTATTGTAATTGGGAAAGTGTCTGATGCATGTTGTGCCATAATGACTGTCACTTTTAATATAGAAAAATATTTAGATGTGACAAAATAATGTAACAAATGAAAAACATTTAAATGTTTTTTGCAAGCACCTCATTGTCTTTGCAGCCCTAAAATTTATATGGTAAATGTTTTTAAGTATAATGTTATTGCCAAGTATATATGAAATATTAGAAAATGACATGTATTTTAGATTTAGAGGTATATAGTAGATTTCAGTATTATTCTTAGTACCTCTGAACAAGTCCATAGGAAAACCCACAAGAGAGAAAAAATGTAGAAATGTTTACTATTCTGAAGGTTATCTAATTTCTTTTGAATCAAGATCAATTCATCAACAAAATATTTTTAAGTGACATGGAAACTTAATAGCTTACAATTTTCATGTATGCCTATGGATGTGCCTAAATTGACATTCTATTTTACATGTTTATTTTCTGCTTCCACCAGTGGCTTCCCTGGTGGCTCAGGCTGGGGGAATCTGCCTGCAGTATGGAAGAGCTGGATTTGATCCCCAGCTGGAGAAGATGCCCTGGAGGAGGGGATTGCAACCCACTCCAGAATTCTTGCCTGAAGAATTCCATGGACAGAGAAGCCCAACGTTCTACACAATCCATCGGGTTGCAAAGATTTGGACATGATGGAGCAACTATCTTTTTCTTGCTAACACTGTCCACATCACCACTCCAGGAATATGAGTATTATTCATGTAAGACACAGGCTGTAACTTAATCATCTTTAAACCTTATTATTATTATTTTTAAGTTCCTGGAATGTAGAAGGTGCCTGATAAATGCTTACTGGCTGAAGGAGCATACAGGAAAAGTCACTTCAGTCGTGTCAGACTCTTTATGACCCTGTGGACTATAGTCTACCAGGCTCCTCTGTCCATGGGGATTCTCCAAGCAAGAATACTGGAGTGGGTTGCATGTCCTCTTTCAGGGAATCTTCCCAACCCAAGGATCGAACTCAGATCTTTTAAGTCTCCTACATTAGCAGGTGAATACTTTATCACTACTGCTACCTGGGGAGCAAATCCAGCTTTACTTGCTATTATCTTCAATGCGAACATTTTCAAAGTAATAATTAAGGGGGCATTCATATTTTAAAAACTCTGATATGTTAGTAATTCCACTGGCAATTATATAAATTTCACAGAAATTGACAATACTTTTCAAACTTCTATCATTCACAAAGTTTAACCAATAAAACCACAATGCTTTAATAAATAAACTTTTAAGTACTTTTAAGTACGAAGATTTAAAAATATAATCTTAGAAATCCACAATACTTAGAAAATATGTACAATTCCATGGCACAGAATTAACTACTAAAATACTGGCCTTAAAAATACACATACACATACAAACATATATATATACATGTATATCTATGTATAACTTGTACTCTATGCTACCCTGCTTTCTTCAGTAGAAGAAACAGAATATAACTTAATGCTTTCTTGATGACTTGGAGCATTATGAACACATTATCAGTTATATGACATCATATAATGTTACAGATATAATGTGACTAAAGATATTGATGGTATGAATTTTGTTACTAAGTTTTAATAGTCTCATGTAATGAGCTGCAAGGTACAGGGCAAACCAGCAATTGTTTTCTCTTTTTCCATATTTTAATCACTGTCTTTGATGCTGTTATTATTTGCTAAGTCCCTGTAATTAGTTAAGGGAAAAGTTCAGGCTATACTCAAAAGTAAATCCTGAGGAAAACATAATCTACTTAAAAATTATCCATAGGTTTGGTACTTGGTACTTACAATGACCTCTAAAACAGTAGAAATTTCCCAAAACACTGGTACTTGCACATGTTACCAGGTGTTTTATTTAACAGATTTGAAACTAAAAATCAATTTGGTTGTCATTCATTGCCCTTTTGAGGATTTAGCCATAAAATGAATCAATGAAAATAAGAGAGAGATATACAAGAGTCTCTATTTAACATTCAATATAAAAGGGATTTTTTGTAATGTAAATCTATAAATGTGACAAGATTTTTTATATAGATTAATAGTTAATAGGTAAGTACACATATTCATAAACTCCTAACAGTTCTTAAGGGTGTATGCATGCATGCTCAGTCATGTTGGACACTTTGCGACCCCATGGACTGTAGCCCTCCAGGCTTTTCTGTCCATGGAATTTTCCAGGCAAGAATATTGGAGTGGCTTGGCATTTCTTAAACCAGGGGGTCTTACTGACCCAGGGATCAAGCCCACATCTCTTGCATCTCCTGCATTGGCAGGCAGATATTTACCACTGAGGCATCTGGGAAGCCCTAGGTAGTATTAAAAATATTCTATATAATAAGAATAATATATTCAAATGTTCTTTAAAAAGGTTATCAATTATTTTAATGTAAATGTTTGAAAATATTTACTTCTTTTACATTTATATTTTCAAGATGCAAAAAAATTATGAATTGAAGAGAATGCTTGCAGTTTGTCTATTATTTTTCCTGTCACTGATGGAGATAGCTGATCTAATCCTATCATAGAATTTGTATAATTTATATCAATGTCATTTTTATTTATTCTATATTATTTTCAAGTAGTAAGTAACCTCACATTGACCTTTACTCACTTCCTACTTTCTCATGAAAGGGCATCCTGTAATCTATAGACACATTTACAGAGGCCAGGAAGGTTAGGGTGTGCTGTCTTCTTTGCAAAATGTCATCAGGTAGAAGATGCCCCAGGGAGAATACAAATCCTCCTTTTTGCTGTGGTCAAGCATCTCAATGATATCTTACTCTCTCGTAGGTGCTGTCAACTGAGAGGAAATATAATCTTTGGAAAGTAAGAGAGGAAGAAATATTTGCATACAAGTTCTCACTTTTAAGGTCTTTCCTCAGAAAGATACGTGTTTAGTTCTTAATAAATTATTGATTATTTCTTCATCTGTGCTTTCAGTATTCATTTTCATGCTGGAATCCAGAATTGAGCACAGTTAACACATAAGGGTCTGGCTTGTGAGAGTGCTTGAATGGAAAGAGTAGCCCTGGGTTCTGGAAAGCTATTTCTATTATCTATTAAAGCTCACTAGTTTTTTTTTTTTTAACATCGTAATTAAATAATTAATTTATTTTAATTATTCCTCTCACAGTTTGTTGTGATGGGGATAAAACATACAAAATAAACCAAAGGGGGAGAAAGGAAAAAAAAAATCTGCATAGACAATCAAGTATGTCCATGCTGATCTGCCCTGCCCCTGACTTGAGTACACAACCTAAAGATTCAAGCTTGTGATTTAATCTGACAAGTTCAAGGTGTAAGAATATTTAATTTCTAAGTGAGGTCATGAAACACTGCATTTATTTTTCTCAAGTTTACCAAAATCTTTTATAGCTTCAGAGCTTTGCTCATGTCCCTTCATTTTGGAATTATTTCTACCTTTTATTTTGATTGGAAGCCAATACCTATTCTTCCTATTGAACTTACAAGAAAGCATTTCTATGATAGGAATTAAGTAAGCTCTGTAGCATGAAGGGTTCTGTGATAAATTCATTGCATTTGGCCTATCAGCAAACTTCAGCAAACCATATTGCACTTACCTGTTCACTTCAGTTCAGTTCAGTGCAGTCACTCAGTCGTGTCCGACTCTTTGCGACCCCATGAATTGCAGCACGCCAGGCCTCCCTGTCCATCACCAACTCCCAGAGTTCATTCAGACTCACATCCATCGAGTCAGTGATGCTATCCAGCCATCTCATGCTCAGTCGTCCCCTTCTCCTCCTGCCCCCAGTCCCTCCCAGCATCAGAGTCTTTTCCAATGAGTCAACTCTTCGCATGAGGTGGCCAAAGTACTGGAGTTTCAGCTTTAGCATCATTCCTTCCAAAGAAATCCCAGGGCTGAACTCCTTCAGAATGGACTGGTTGGATCTCCTTGCAGTCCAAGGGACTCTCATAGTCTTCTCCAACACCACAGTTCAAAAGCATCAATTCTTGGGCTCTCAGCCTTCTTCACAGTCCAACTCTCACATCCATACCTGACCACAGGAAAAACCATAGGCTTGACTAGACGGACCTTAGTAGGCAAAGTAATGTCTCTGCTTTTGAATATGCCATTTAGGTTGGTCATAACTTTTCTTCCAAGGAGTAAGCATCTTTTAATTTCATGGCTGCAGTCACCATCTGCAGTGATTTTGGAGCCCCAAAAAATAAAGTCTGACGCTGTTTCCACTGTTTCCCCATCAATTTCCCATGAAATGATGGGACCAGATGCCATGATCTTCGTTTTCTGAATGTTGAGCTTTAAGCCAACTTTTTCACTCTCTACTTTCACTTTCATCAAGAGGTTTTTTAGTTTCTCTTCACTTTCTGCCATAAGGGTGGTGTCATCTGCATATCTGAGGTTATTGATATTTATCCTGGCAATCTTGATTCCAGCTTGTGTTTCTTCCAGTCCAGCGTTTCTCATGATGTACTCTGCATAGAAGTTAAATAAGCAGGGTGACAATATACAGCCTTGACGTACTCCTTTTCCTATTTGAAACCAGTCTGTTGTTCCATGTTCCATTCTAACTGTAGCTTCCTGACCTGCAAACAGATTTCTCAAGAGGCAGGTCAGGTGGTCTGGTATTCCCATCTCTTTCAGAATTTTCCACATTTTATTGTGATCCACACAGTCAAAGGCTTTGGCATAGTCAATAAAGC
>NW_024070186.1:128769257-129057215 GCF_014754425.2 Oryx dammah | reverse complement strand
TTTTCAGGAACTCTCTTGCTTTTTCCATGATCCAGCAGATGTTGGCAGTTTGATCTCTGGTTCCTCTGCCTTTTCTAAAACCAGCTTGACCTTCAGGAAGTTCACAGTTCATGTATTGCTGAAGCCTGGCGGGAAGAATTTTGAGCATTTATTTACTAGCATGTGAGATGAGTGCAATTGTGCGGTAGTTTGAGCATTCTTTGGCATTGCATTTCTTTGGAATTGGAATGAAAACTGACCTTTTCCAGTCCTGTGGCCACTGCTGAGTTTTCCAAATTTGCTGGCATATTCAGTGCAGCACTGTCACAGCATCATCTTTCAGGTTTTGAAATAGCTCAACTGGAATTCCATCACCTCCACTAGATTTGTTTGTAGTGATGCTTTCTAAGGCACTTGACTTCACATTCCAGGATGTCTGGCTCTAGATGAGTGATCACACCATCTTGATTATCTGGGTGGTGAAGATCTTTTTTGTACAGTTCTGTGTATTCTTGCCATCTCTTCTTAATATCTTTTGCTTCTGTTAGGTCCATACCATTTCTGTCCTTAATTGAGCCCATCTTTGCATGAAATGTTCCCTTGGTATATCTAATTTTCTTGAAGAGATCTCTAGTCTTTCCCATTCTGTTCTTTTCCTCTATTTCTTTGCATTGATCACTGAAGAAGGCTTTCTTATCTCTTGCTATTCTTTGGAACTTTGCATTCAGATGCTTATATCTTTCCTTTTCTCCTTTGCTTTTCACCTCTCTTCTTTTCACAGCTATTTGTAAGGCCTCCCACAGACATCCATTTTGCTTTTTTACATTTCTTTTCCATGGGGATGGTCTTGATCCCTGTCTCCTGTACAATGTCATGAACCTCATTCCATAGTTCATCAGGCACTCTATCTATCAGATCTAGGCCCTTAAATCTATTTCTCACTTCTGCTGTATAATCATAAGGGATTTGATTTAGGTCACACCTGAATGGTCTAGTGGTTTTCCCTACTTTCTTCAATTTGAGTCTGAATTTGGTAATAAAGAGTTCATGATCTGAGCCACAGTCAGCTCCCAGTCTTGTTTTTGCTGTTTGTATAGAGCTTCTCCATCTTTGGCTGCAAAGAATATAATCAATCTGATTTTGGTGTTGACCATCTAGTGATGTCCATGTGTAGAGTCTTCTCTTGTGTTGTTGGAAGAGGGTGTTTGCTATTACTAGTGCATCCTCTTGGCAAAACTCTATTAGCCTTTGTCCTGCTTCATTCCGCATTCCAAGGCCAAATTTGCCTGTTACTCCAGGTGTTTCTTGACTTCCTACTTTTGCATTCCAGTCCCCTATAATGAAAAGGACATCATTTATGGGTGTTAGTTCTAAAAGGTCTTGTAGGTCTTCATAGAACCGTTCAACTTCAGCTTCTTCAGCGTTACTGGTTGGGGCATAGACTTGGATTACTGTGATATTGAATGGTTTGCCTTGGAAACGAACAGACATCATTCTGTCATTTTTGAGATTGCATCCAAGTACTGCACTTCGGACTCTTTTGTTGACCACTATGGCTACTCCGTTTCTTCTGAGGGATTCCTGCCTGCAGTAGTAGATATAATGGTCATCTGAGTTAAATTCACCCAGTCCACCTGGGCTTTTGTTTGCTGGAAGATTTCTGATTACAGTTTCAATTTCCGTGCTTGTGATGGGTCTGTTAAGATTATCTATTTCTTCCTGGCTCAGTTTTGGAAAATTGTACTTTTCTAAGAATTTGTCCATTTCTTCCACGTTGTCCATTTTATTGGCATATAATTGCTGATAGTAGTCTCTTATGATCCTTTGTATTTCTGTGTTATCTGTTGTGATCTCTCCATTTTCATTTCTAATTTTATTGATTTGATTTTTCTCTCTTTGCTTCTTGATGAGTCTGGCTAATGGTCTGTCAATTTTATTTATCCTTTCAAAGAACCAGCTTTTGGCTTTGTTGATTTTTGCTATGGTCTCTTTTGTTTCTTTTGCATTTATTTCTGCCCTAATTTTTAAGATTTCTTTCCTTCTGCTAACTCTGGGGTTTTCCAATTCTTCCTTTTCTAGTTGCTTTAGGTGTAGAGTTAGGTTATTTATTTGACTTTTTTCTTGTTTCTTGAGGTATGCCTGTATTGCTATGAACTTTCCTCTTAGCACTGCTTTTATAGTGTCCCACAGGTTTTGGGTTGTTGTGTGTTTCATTTTCAATTTGTTTCCATGCATATTTTGATTTCTTTTTTGATTTCTTCTGTGATTTGTTGGTTATTCAGAAGCGTGTTGTTCAGCCTCCATATGTTGGAATTTTTAATGGTTTTTCTCCTGTATGAACATAGATGCAAAAATCCTCAACAAAATTCTAGCAATCAGAATCCAACAACACATTAAAAAGATTGTACACCATGACCAAGTGGGCTTTATCCCAGGGATGCAAGGATTCTTCAACATCTGCAAATCAATCAATGTAATTCACCACATCAACAAATTGAAAAATAAAAGCCATATGATTATCTCAATAGATGCAGAGAAGGCCTTTGACAAAATTCAACATCCATTTATGATAAAAACTCTCCAGAAAGCAGGAATAGAAGGAACATACCTCAACATAATAAAAGCTATATATGACAAACCCACCGCAAACATTATCCTCAATGGTGAAAAATTGAAAGCATTTCCCCTAAAGTCAGGAACAAGACAAGGGTGCCCACTTTCACCACTACTATTCAACATAGTTCTGGAAGTTTTAGCCACAGCAATCAGAGCAGAAAAAGAAATAAAAGGAATCCAAATTGGAAAAGAAGAAGTAAAACTCTCACTGTTTGCAGATGACATGATCCTCTACATAGAAAACCCTAAAGACTCTACCAGAAAATTACTAGAGCTAATTAATGAATATAGTAAAGTTGCAGGATATAAAATCAACACACAGAAATGCCTTGCTTTCCTATACACTAATAATGAGAAAGTAGAAAAAGAAATTAAGGAAACAATTCCATTCACCATTGCAACAAAAAGAATAAAATACTTAGGAATATATCTACCTAAAGAAACTAAAGACCTATGTATAGAAAACTATAAAACACTGATGAAAGAAATCAAAGAGGACACTAATAGATGGAGAAATATACCATGCTCATGGATCGGAAGAATCAATATAGTGAAAATGAGTATACTACCCAAAGCAATTTACAAATTGAATGCAATCCCTATCAAGCTTCCAGCGATATTTTTCACAGAACTAGAACAAATAATTTCAAGATTTGTATGGAAATACAAAAAACCACGAATAGCCAAAGCAATCTTGAGAAAGAAGAATGGAACTGGGGGAATCAACCTGCCTGACTTCAGGCTCTACTACAAAGCCACAGTCATCAAGACAGTATGGTATTGGCACAAAGACAGAAATATAGATCAATGGAACAAAATAGAAAGCCCAGAGATAAATCCACACACATATGGACATCTTATCTTTGACAAAGGAGGCAAGAATACACAATGGAGTAAAGACAATCTCTTTAACAAGTGGTGCTGGGAAAACTGGTCAACCAATTGTAAAAGAATGAAACTAGATCACTTTCTAACACCGCACACAAAGATAAACTCAAAATGGATTAAAGATCTAAATGTAAGACCAGAAACTATAAAACTCCTAGAGGAGAACATAGGCAAAACACTCTCCGACATAAACCACAGCAGGATCCTCTATGATCCACCTCCCAGAATTCTGGAAATAAAAGCAAAAATAAACCAATGGGACCTAATTAAAAATAAAAGCTTCTGCACAACAAAGGAAAATATAAGCAAAGTGAAAAGACAGCCTTCGAATGGGAGAAAATAATAGCAAATGAAGCAACTGACAAACAACTAATCTCAAAAATATACAAGCAACTCCTACAGCTCAATTCCAGAAAAATAAACGACCGAATCAAAAAATGGGCCAAAGAACTAAATAGACATTTCTCCAAAGAAGACATACAGATGGCTAACAAACACATGAAAAGATGCTCAACATCACTCATTATTAGAGAAATGCAAATCAAAACCACAATGAGGTACCACTTCACACCAGTCAGAATGTCTGTGATCCCAAAATCTGCAAGCAATAAATGCTGGAGAGGGTGTGGAGAGAAGGGAACCCTCCTACACTGTTGGTGGGAATGCAAACTAGTACAGCCACTATGGAGAACAGTGTGGAGATTCCTTAAAAAATTGCAAATAGAACTACCTTATGACCCAGCAATCCCACTACTGGGCATACACACTGAGGAAACCAGAATTGAAAGAGACACATATACCCCAATGTTCATCGCAGCATTGTTTATAATAGCCAGGACATGGAAACAACCTAGATGTCCATCAGCAGATGAATGGATAAGAAAGCAGTGGTACATATACACAATGGAGTATTACTCAGCCGTTAAAAAGAATACATTTGAATCAGTTCTGATGAGACGGATGAAACTGGAGCCGATTATACAGAGTGAAGTAAGCCAGAAAGAAAAACACCAATACAGTATGCTAACACATATATATGGAATTTAGAAAGATGGCAATGATGACCCTGTATGCAGGACAGCAAAAAAGACACAGATGTGTATAACGGACTTTTGGACTCAGTGGGAGAGGGAGAGGGTGAGATGACTTGGGAGAATGGTATTGAAACATGTATAATATCATGTAAGAATCGAATTGCCAGTCTATGTCCGATGCAGGATGTGGCACGCTTGGGGCTGGTACGCGGGGATGACCCAGAGAGATGTTGTGGGGAGGGGGGGTGAGAGGGCGGTTCAGGTTTGGGAAGGCATGTACACCCGTGGTGGATTCATGTCAATGTATGGCAAAACCAATACAGAATTGTAAAGTAAAATAAAAAATTAAAAAAAAATAAATAAAAAAAATAAATTCACCCAGTCCAGTCCATTTTAGTTCGCTGATTCCTAGAATGTCGATGTTCACTCTTGCCGTCTCCTATTTGACCACTTCCAATTTGCCTTGATTCATGGACCTGACATTCCAGGTTCCTATGCAATATTGCTCTTTACAGCATCGGACCTTGCTTCTATCACCAGTCACATCCACAGCTGGGTATTGGTTTTGCTTTGGCTCCATCCCTTCATTATTTCTGGAATTATTTCTCCATTGGTCTCCAGTAGTGTGTTGGGCACCTACTGACCTGGGGAGTTCCTCTTTCAATATCCTATCATTTTGCCTTTTCATACTATTCATGGGGTTCTCAAGACTAGAATACTGAAGTAGTTTGCCATTCTGTTCTCCAGTGGACCACATTCTGTCGGTGGTTTGCCTTTCCCTTCTCCAGGGGATCTTCCCAACCCAGGGATCGAACCCAGGTCTCTCACATTGCTGGCGAATTCTTTAACAGCTGAGCCACAAGAGAAACCCACCTGTTCACTTAGTCTAACTATTATGATGGTAAGACTTTCCCCACCAACTGCTTAAATGTGTCTAGCATTGTTCATTTATTTTTTTATTTATAATAATTTATTATATGGCACTCATTTATTTTTAATTTGTAAAAATTATTTTCAAATTTTATTTTGTATGTTTTTAATTTTTTTCTAAATAGAAATTAAATGAATGCATGTTGATGCTATTGTTCAAATATTACAAAAACATTTATATCTCTACTTAATACAGAGGTACTCGTTCCCCTAAAGTAGTTCTCTCTGGGTGTTCTGTCAGTGGATTTTACGTTCCATTTAACATTTCAGGAACTTGCAACAGGAACGTGAGGATCTCTGCCATCTCAGAAAAGCTCTAGTGTTTTCCCCAGTTTTCTATTCCTGACTGACATCAGCCGGTTTTAAGATGAAGATTTTTCTTTAATAAGATTTTAAACATAAAATATTAAGCAAGTTTTCATAAGCTCAATCTATTCTAATAAGTATAATTAAGATTATTTTCTCTCTAAGTTTGTATATTGATTTTTTTTCATTTGAAAAAAAAATGAGGGAGATAAATGACAGTTTTTTTTTAATGGCCTTTATTTGGGGAAAAAAAAGAGATAGTATTAATAAATAAACACCTTCTTTGAATCCTGCTCATTTTTGTGGTTGTTGATGCTGAATTATCCTTGGCCTCTGAGATCTGTACTCTGAGAAGGGCTTTTCTAGATCAGATGCTAAACATTGCTCCTGGCCATGAATCTTGGTGGATCCAATCACAGCAATATATCTAAAATGTTTGTTCAGAAGTAGATCTCAGAGTGATACGTACATGGATGTGACTAAGAAACAATACTTTTCAAGTTCTTTTGTGCGGTTTAGAATTGTAATATGAATCTTATTTTCAAAAGGAAAGAGTAGCACCTTTTTAGTTCCAAATGAGTTATTTGTGGCCTTAAGGCTCAGGGGAGGCAAGCTTGCATTCCAGCGCTGCTGAGTGAAGGCTCAAATGTCTATGAGGAGGCTTCATTACATTTGCTTTAGACACTTTAATGCCTTGTAGCCACTCAGGAGCTCGGCGAAAGAAAGTCCGTTATGATTATATGTTGGAGGAATAATGAAATCATGTAAAGGAAAGAAAAAATACTACATAGATCATAATAGCGAAATAACATAAATTACCTTAAAACACCAGTTAGCAAATTTAAGCCTTATACCACTAACAATCATGTTGCCAACATGAAACTTCTGTAATTATTGTTATTATTTTTTTTTTACCATTTTTAATTCAAGGTTTCCTTAATTATCATTCAGAATGAGGAATTTTCATATTTTGTATGTAGCAAAGAGCAACATGTTGATTAAGACAGTTTGAAAGGAAATTGTAAGATATTTTTGAACTAGCCCTCCTTACTATGTCTGAAAATTCATATATTTATTTTTAATATTGTATATCTACTATCTTATAATCTTTTCTTCCCAAATGTAATATATTGACCATATAAAATGTTTCTTGATTATATTCTTCAAATATTATAAAAGTTATATTTTAATAAGTATTTTTAGTCATTATATAAAAAATGAATTATTTCACTCAGCATATACCTTTATAACTATGAAATTACTACTACCTTGTGTGTGTGTGTGTTAGTTGCCCAGTTGTGCCTGACTCTTTGTGACCCCATTGACTGCAGCCCACCAGGCTCTTCTGTCCAGGAAATTTCCCAGGAAGGAATACGGGAGTGGGTTGCCATTTCCTTCTCCAGAGGATCTTCCCAACCCTGGGGTTGAACCCAGGATTCCTGCACTGCAGGCATATCCTTTACTGACTGAGCTACAAGGGAAGCCCTTAAGTGGTTTAAATTGAAGAGATAAAATTTTTCCTTCTGCACAACAAAGGAAAATATAAGCAAGGTGAAAAGACAGCCTTCTGAATGGAAGAAAATAATAGCAAATGAAGCAACTGACAAACAACTAATCTCAAAAATATACAAGCAACTTATGCAGTTCAATTCCAGAAAAATAAACGACCCAATCAAAAAATGGGCCAAAGAACTAAATAGACATTTCTCCAAAGAAGACATACAGATGGCTAACAAACATATGAAAAGATGCTCAACATCACTCATTATTAGAGAAATGCAAATCAAGACCACAATGAGGTTCCACTTCACACCAATCAGAATGGCTGCGATCCAAAAGTCTGCAAGCAATAAATGCTGTAGAAGGTGTGGAGAAAAGGGAACCCTCTTGCACTGTTGGTGGGAATGCAAACTAGTACAGCCACTATGGAGAACAGTGTGGAGATTCCTTAAAAAATTGCTAATAGAACTGCCTTATGACCCAGCAATCCCACTGCTGGGCATACACACCGAGGAAACCAGAATAGAAAGAGACACATGTACCCCAATGTTCATCGCAGCACTGTTTATAATAGCCAGGACATGGAAACAACGTAGATGTCCATTAGCAGATGAATGGATAAGAAAGCTGTGGTATTTATACACAATGGAGTATTACTCAGCCATTAAAAAGAATACATTTGAATCAGTTCTAATGAGGTGGATGAAACTGGAGCCTATTATACAGAGTGAAATAAGCCAGAAAGAAAAAGACCAATACAGTATACTAGCACATATATATGGAATTTAGAAAGATGGTAATGATAACCCTATATGCGAGACAGCAAAAGAGACACAGATGTGTAGAGCGGGAGAGGGAGAGGGTGGGATGATTTGGGAGAATGGCATTGAAACATGTATACTATCATGTAAGAAACGAATCGCCAGTCTATGTTTGATGCAGGATACAGGATGCTTGGGGCTGGTGCATGGGGATGATCCAGAGAGATGATATGGGATGGGAGGTGGGAGGGGGGTTCATGTTTGGGAACTCATGTACACCTGTGGCGGATTCATGTCAATGTATGGCAAAACCAATACAGTATTGTAAAGTAAAAATAAAATAAAATAAATAAATAAAAATTTTAAGAATATTTTTTACCATTTAGTACATAATGAGACTTTAAAATCATTCTAAAATCAAAGCATATGTAAGGCATTTAATAGGAGCAAACTAACCTACACGGGAAAAGAATTTGAAAAAGAATAATAGGCACAAATTAAATTCATAGTTTAAGCCAGCTAACTCCTTTCCTTAATTAGGTGTTAGATGAAAGAAATGCACATAACTTTTTATTAAAGAAAATTATAACTGATATATCATCAATAAATATTAGCTAACTGATCATAAGTTACTTTAAAGCACCGAAATCATCACTTAGTACCATTATCATTATAGCATTATAAACCAACTTGTTCCAAATCCCAATTTTATTTGCAGTTTTGATAAATATGTTTTGTAGTAAATGATCCAGAGACATATGCTTTGCTATGGGGCTGTGGCATTTAGTCACATCCCTCTAGCTTCATTAACTGCTCACAGTCCTGCTATTTTTGTGTTTCCAACACCCTCAATTAAAGAGCTTATTATAGCATTGATTCTTCAATTTCCTGTGTCTGAGTTTCCTGCAACCACTATCTTTGAGAAGAAACCAAAGTGGAGAGCAGAAATGTGCTTGAGGTGGACTTCAACCCTATGGGAATCATTTTCGCTCATCAAAAGCAGACTCCTTTTCCCAACCTTGGCTTCTATCTGAGAATCACCATTCCACTACTGGGATGGATTAGGCAGCAATTATTAAAATGCAATAGCTTTGGAAAAGGAAATGAGAATCACCTCTAGTATTCTTGCCTGGGAATTTCCAAGGACAGAGAAGCCTGGCATGATACAGCCCAAGGGGTCACAAAGACTTGGACATGACTTAATGACTAAATAGCAGAAGCCACAGCCAGTCACTAAAGAATGTAGCTGTTCTCAGCAGCACAGTGACTGAGCTTCAGCTTGGTGTCCACACAGGAAGAAACAGGCATTCCTGAGTCCTCCCCAGTCTTCTCAGTCTACACAAAGGTAGCCTCAGTCTTATGCTTTGGCACAGGAATCCTGACAGCACTGAATGTTGTGTGCATGGGAAAATGAGCCAGTAGTAGCCACAGTCTTTCAGAATGTAGGCTCTGGGAAGGGAAAGGAAAAATAAAGAGGAAATTGACTTGGCCAGTTGGATTCGGTGACTCCTTCCAGCCTGCCAGTTTCTGGGTTGCATTCATAGAAACCAGAATGAATATGCAAAAAGCTTAGGAGCAAACAAATCTATGCATATTGGCATAGGCTTGGTGACATCATGCACAAAATGGATTTAGGTAGAAATGCCTGTGCTACAGCTCCTTTTAATCATACTATTTCATCTTTGTAATACTTGTTTCTTGGAAAAACCCAAAGTGAGGCATCTTGACTTACTAGCTTTTAAAGTCCACCTTCCCCTCGAGGTAAGTTAAACAGTGTTCATTAAACACTTATGTGAGGTAAGCATCACAGGAAAATGCCAGACCTTGGAAGGTTGGGCTGCACTTTCCCAGCCAGGATGATGGGTTTTATGTTTTGCTCACATTAAAGCTTGTAGTCCATAAGCCTACCCGGTGAGCTAGTCAGTAGAAGTGAGGGGTTCCAACCCAGAAAGGTCTCCTTAGTTATCAAAGATACACGAAGAGAGGAAGTTTTTGCTAGAATCCCTCTTGAGAATTTTTTTGCTGAGGGATATACTGAGGCAGTGTATCTCCAAGTGTGGTCCACAGACCAGCAGCATCTGCCTCAACTGGAGTCTTAATAGAGATGCAGATTCTCAGGTTCCATTCCACATATGCTGAATCAGAAACTGGGGCTTGAGAGTAGTGATCCTCTTACAACTACACGAGAATTTGCCAAAAAACTCAATGTCAACCATTCTAGATCAGTCATTCAGCATTTGAAGCAAATTGAAAAGGTGCAAAAACTCAGTAAGTGATTGCCTCACGAGCTGACTGAAAATGAAAACAATCATCATTCTGAAGTGCTATTTTCTCTTATTCTATGAAACAACAATGAACCATCGGATTGTGACGTGTGACAAAAAGTGGATTTTTAGGACAACTAGATTTTATAGGATGGCCAGCTCAATGATTAGACTGAGGAGAAGCTCCAAAGCACTTCCTAAAGACACACTTACACACACACACACACACACACACACACACACAAAGTCAGGTCACTGTTTGCTGGTCTGTTGTCTTTCTGAACTACTATAGGTTTCTGAATCCTGGCAAAACCATTACATCTGAGAAATATGCTCAGCAAATCAATAAGATGCACCAAAACCTGCAATGTCTGCCGCTGGCATTGATCAACAGAAAGGACTCAATTCTTCTCCAGGATAATGCTTGAATGTACATAGCACAACCGATGCTTCAGAAGTTGAAAGAATTGGGCTACAAAGTTTCGTTTCATCCACCATATTCACCTGAACTCTCAACAATGGACTACCACTTCTTCAAGCATTTCAGCAACTTTTTGCCAGAAAAAAAGGTTTCTCCAACCAGCAAGATGCAGAAAATGCTTTCCAAGAGTTTGTGGAATCCTGAAGCTCTGATTTTTACACTACAGGTATAAAACAATTTATTTCTCTGCAAAAATGTATCAATTGTAATGGTTCCTATTTTGATTAATAAAGATATATTTGAGCCTAGTTATAATGATTTAATACTCATCCTCAAAATTGCAATTACTTTTGTCCCACCCTTATCTTTTAAACACATACACACCCAAGAATAACCTAATAGAGGATGAAGGAGTCACAGTGAAACAAAAATAAGCCACTAACAAATCTAGAGGCTTGTGACCCAGTGGTCAAGAACCTGTCTGCCAGTGCAGAAGACATGGATTCAATACCTGGGTTGTGAAGATTCCCTGGATTAGGAAATGGCAACCCATTCCAATATTCTTGCTTGGGAAATTTCATGGACAGAGAGGAATATGATGGGCTACAGTCCATGGGGTCACAAAAGAGTTGGACATGACTTAACAACTAAACCACAAAAAGTCTACTCTCCTAAACTGAAGACTTCATTGCCCCACTCTCTCCCTCAAGGAAAAAAAAAAAAAAAAAAGATGACTTGAGCCTTGTGATTATACTAGCAAAGCAGAGTGAACCCCAGAGATCACTCATCTGTGTGCACAGAGGCTGGTGATGCCAATCCAAGGAATTATGTAAAGTGTTGTCAGAAAGTGTTTGCATAAACGTTTGCGGTGAAGACACACATCTAATATGGACATAAAGGATGCTCTGAATTCTTGCAGCTGAATCATGGGGTGCTTGGGCTTTGGACCCACTGTTTTTGGTTCAAATCCCAGTTCAGGTGCTTCAATCCTGTGTGACCTTAGGCGGTAATTTGCTTAATCCTTAGTTTTCCCATCTACAAAATCAGAGAGAAATCTAACTCACAAGGTTGCTGTGAGGATGCAAAGAGAGGAATGGATGTAAATGTTAGGATGGTGTCAGGCATATTGTGTGGTTTTAGGAAATGTTAGCTCTGGCAAAGCTATGTTTTTCAGATCATGCCCACAACTGTTTGTTCATGTGTGAAATCAATTTATTGGTTTGTAACAGCATGTTTAGGAGAAGGGGATGACAGACGATGAGATGGCTGGATGGCATCACTGACTCGATGGACGCGAGTCTGAGGGAACTCCGGGAGGTGGTGATGGACAGGGAGGCCAGGCGTGCTGCGATTCATGGGGTCGCAAAGAGTCGGACACGACTGAGCAACTGAACTGAACTGAACTGAACAGCATCTTTTGAAAGACATTTTAAAAATTGCATTATACTATGTAAACAAATGCAATAGCTTTTCTCCAATTTCTTTGGATTCCTAAAGACAATGCATAGTTTATCTAAAGTCAAGAATTTTTTTCTTAGGTTAAATCTCTGTATGGTGCTTTGTTGGTTATATAGTCATTTGTCAGCACCCACCCCCCAACACAAAGGGCTAATAGTCTAGGAAAAATAGAATTTGAATTTTTGTAAAATCCATTCAAATGTAATTTATAAAGAAAGAAAAGTAAAATTAAAGAACACTTTTTAAAATAAAATCAATTAAGGAGAATTTTGTCCATGAACACAAAATAATTTACTTCATCCCTAAAATTGGTAAGGTGTTTTTATATTAGTATTTTTTTTTCCTTTTTAATGAAATGCTTTTCTGATTAAAATATTCTTTAATCACAGTTGATGTTTCATGTTATATAAGGAACATCAATAACAATGCAATCTAGCAATAGAATAGAGAAGCCTCATTATGGTGCCCTTGCTCAGACCTTAATTTTGAACTTGACCAGGATATTCATTAAAACTAGTCAATGCAAATTCTGATTCCAAAATAGGTTGATCCTTCTTATCTCACCTAGATGTGGTCTTGGTTTAATAAGTAAGGAGGAGAAAAACAAAACGGAAAGTAAGAGAAATTAATGGTATTCCCTAGATGTTGAGATATAGAGATCTTGTTTAAACAGGAAGCTCATGTTAACTCGAGATTTTAGTGAAAATGAATAATCAGCAAGTCTTTCACATTTTGTTGACCATAAAAATCAATTCGTTTATCTTTTAAAAAATGTGAATCACTTGCTTGGAAACATTAACTTTTAGACAATATATTCATTGATTCATTGTTTCTTTTATGCATTCATGGAACAAATACTTGAGCTCTATTATACCAACTATGAGTGAAAGCTGATACCTAGCCTTGATTAACTCACAAGATAGGGAAACTATATGCACAGGTATATACATTAAAGACAGTATTAAATTTTATATGTGTGACTGCTAGCTATATATTTGATATAGAGCAAATATTTAGGAAGTAACCTGTGCTGACAGACAAGTGCCAAAGAGCATACTTAATTAAAATTAGTCATAGTACTCCTCATCAACCCAAGATGGAAAACAAATAAGAATGGAATTTCTTTTATTAAAGCTTAGGTGAATGTCCTGGAAGCATTTGCCACATATTTCCATTAGGTTCTTGGCACAAGGCTTCGGATCATTTGAAGACAATATAAATAAAGGACTATTTACAAAAGGGTGTTTCTAGATTCTTGTTGTTCAGTCACTAGTTCAGTTCAGTTCAGTTGCTCAGTTGTGTCTGACTCTTTGTGGCCCTATGAACTGCAGCATGACAGGCCTCCCTGTCCATCACCAACTTCTGGAGTTTACTCAAACTCATGTCCATTGAGTCAGTGGTGCCATGCAACCACCTCATCCTCTGTCATCCCCTTCTCCTCCCGCCTTCAATTTTTCCCCAAATCAGGGTCTTTTCCAATAAGTTGTCTCTTCACATCAGGTGGCCAAAGTATTGGAGCTTCAGCATCAGTCCTTCCAATGAATATTCAGGGTTGATTTCCTTTAGGATTGACGTGTTTGACCTCCTGGCTGTCCAAGGGACTTTCAAGAGTCTTCTTTAGCACCACGGTTTGAAAGCAATGGGGGAAAGAAGAACATAATCCATTTCTTGGGGCTATTCTCACTCTGCATCAGAAGGAATCAGGGAAGAAACACCTTACCAGGAATTGAATCCTGGTAAGATGGATAGATGTGGAGATGGCCTTTTGTTGAGGATTATAGCAGCCTTAGTTGCTCCTGTGGTAAGCATGCCTGGATATAGACACTCTGACACAATACAAGATAGGACTAAAAAGATTTAGGCAGATCACTAACATTTCTCTCCAGCTAATTCAGTTCAGTTCAGTTGCTCAGTCATGTCCAACTCTGCGACTCCAAGGCTTCTTGACAGCAACACCAGGCTTCCTGACCATCACCAGCCCCCAGAGCTTGCTCAGACTCGTATCCAGTGAGTTGGGAATGCCATCCAACCATCTTATTCTCTGTCATTCCCTTCTCGTCCCACCTTCAATCTTTCCCAGCATCAAGGTCTTTTCTAATGAGTCAGTTTGTCTCATCAGGTATCAAAAGTACCTTTGCTTTATTCTTAAAGGCAAAAATTCAGTTTCAATGACTGGCTTTGTTGCTTCTAGGATTAGCTAAATGAAAATTTCCTAGGGACATTTTACTGACCTAGTTGGTGTTTAGCTTGGTGGGCTATAGCCCATGGGGTCAAAAAGAGTTGGACATGACTGAGGTGACTTCAGGAGAAGAAGGAGTTTGTGTTTACTTGGCAATTCATGAATCAAGAGCAATCTAGCCTAGAAAATAGAAAGAGTCAGATGATAAAAAATCTGACTGCTATGCCAAAGACATGGATTCAGTCCTTACATTGGGAAGGTCCCCTACAGAAGGGAACTGATATCCACTCCAGTATACTGGACTGGAGAATTTTATGGACAGAGGAGACTGGCAGGCTACAGTCCATGGGGTAGCAGAGTCAGCAGGACTGAGGGATTTTCACTTTCACTACTTTTAGGAAGAGCCATAAGAGTAATATTGCATAGGAAAATGGGATGTTAGGTCCATGAATCAAGGCAAATTAGAAGCGGTCAAACAGGAGATGGTAAGACTGAACATCGACATTCTAGGAATCAGTGAACTAAGATGGACTTGAGTGGGTGAATTTAACTCAGATGACCATTATATCTACTCCTGCGGGCAGGAATCCCTTAGAAGAAATGCAGTAGCCATCATAGTCAACAAAAGAGTCTGAAATGCAGTACTTGGATGCAATCTCAAAAACGACAGAATGATCTCTGTTCTTTTCCAAGGCAAACCATTCAATATCATGGTAATCCAAGTCTATGACCAGTAACGCTGAAGAAGCCGAAGGTGAACGGTTCTCTGAAGCCCTACAAGACCTTCTAGAACTAACACCCCCCAAAAATGTCCTTTCCATTATATGGGACTGGAATGCAAAAGTAGGAAGTCAAGAAACACCTGGAGTAACAAGCAAACTTGGCCTTGGAGTACAGAATGAGGCAGGGCAAAGGCTAATAGAGTTTTGCCAAGAGAATGCACTGGTCATAGCAAACGCCTCTTCCAACAACACAAAAGAAGACTCTACACATGGAAATCACCAGATGGTCGCCACCCAAATCAGACTGATTGTATTCTTTGCAACCAAAGTTGGAGAAGCTCTATACAAACAGCAAAAATAAGACCAGGAGCTGACTGTGGCTCAGATCATGAACTCTTTACTGCCAAATTCAGACTTAAATTGAAGAAATTGGGAAAAACCACTAGACCATTCAGGTATGACCTAAATCAAATCCCTTATGACTATACAGTGGAAGTGAGAAATAGATTTAAGGGAATAGGTCTGATAGACATAGTGCCGGATGAACTATCAACAGAGGTTCATGACATTGTACAGAACACGGGAATCAAGATCATCCCCAAGAAAAAGAAATGAAAAAAAAAAAAAAAAAAAGGCTGTCAGATGAGGCCTTACAAATAGCTGTGAAACAAAGGGAAGTGAAATGCAAAGGAGAAAAGGAAAGATATAAGCATCTGAATGTAAAGTTCCAAAGAATAGCAAAGAAAGAGAGATAAGAAAGCCTTCCTCAGTGATCAGTGCAAAGAAAAAGAGGAAAACAATAGAATGGGGAAGACTAGAGATCTCTTCAAGAAAATTAGAGATAAAAAGGGAACTTTTTCATGCAAAGATGGGCTCAATAAAGGACAGAAATGGTATGGACCTAAAAGAAGCAAAAGATATTATGAAGACATGGCATGAATACACTGAAGAACTGTACAAAAATCTTCACCACCCAGATAATCATGATGGTATGATCACTCACATTCACCTAGAGCCAGACATCCTGGAATGTGAAGTCAACTGGGCCTTAGGAAGCATCATTACAACAAAGCTAGTGGAGGTGATGGAATTCAGTTGAGCTATTTCAAATCCTAAAAGATGATGCTGTGAAAGTGCTGCACTCAATATGTCAGCAAATTTGGAAAACTCAGCAGTGGCCACAGGACTGGAAAAGTCAGTTTTCATTCCAATCCCAAAGAAAGGCAATGCCAAAGAATGGTAAAACTACTACTGCACAATTGCACTCATTTCACAGGCTACTAAAGTAATGTTCAAAATTCTCCTAGCCAGGCTTCAGCAATATGTGAACCATGAACTTCCTGATGTTCAAGCTGGTTTTAGAAAAGGCAGAGGAACCAGAGATCAAATTGCCAACAATTGCTGGATCATGGAAAAAGCAAGAGAGTTCCAGAAAAATATCTATTTCTGCTTTATTGACTATGCCAAAGCCTTTCACTGTGTAGATTACAATAAACAGTGGAAAATTCTGAAGGAGATGGGAATACCAGACCACCTGACCTGCCTCTTGAGAAAGCTATATGCAGGCCAGGAAGCAACAGTTAGAACTGAACATGAAACAATGGACTGGTTCCAAACAGGAAAAGGAGTACATCAAGGCTGTATATTGTCACTCTGCTTATTTAACTTATATGCACAGTACATCATGAGAAACGCTGGGCTAGAGAAAGCACAAGCTGGAATCAAGATTGCTGGGAGCAGTATCAAAAACCTCAGATATGCAGATGACACCACTCTTATGGCAGAAAGTGAAGAAGAAATAAAGAGCCTCTAGATGAAAGTGAAAGAGGGGAACAAAAAAGTTGCGTTAAAGGTCAACATTCAGAAAACTAAGATCATGTCATCTGGTCCCATCACTTCATGGCAAATAGATGGGGAAAGAGCAGAAACAGTGTCAGACTTTATTTGGGGGCTCCAAAATCACTGCAGATGGTGATTGCAACCATGAAATTAAAAGATGCTTATTCCTTGGAAGGAAAGTTATGAGCAACCTAGACAGCATATTAAAAAGCAGAGACATTACTTTGTCAACAAAGGTCTGTCTAGTCAAGACTATTTTTTTCCCAGTAGTTATGTATGGATGTGAAAGTAGAACTATAAAGAAAGCTGAGTGCCAAAGAATTGATGCTTTTTAACTGTTGTGTTGGAGAAGACTCCTGAGAGTCCCTTGGACTGCAAGGAGATCCAACCAGTCCATCTTAAGGGAGATCAGTCCTGGGTGTTCATTGGAAGGACTGATTTTGAACCTGAAGCTCCAATACTTTGGCCATCTCATGCAAAGAGTTGACTCATTGGAAAAGACCCTGATGCTGGGAAAGATTTAGGGCAGGAGGAGAAGGGGACGACAGAAGATGAGGTAGTTGGATGTCATCACCAACTCAGTGGACATGGGTTTGGGTGGACTCCAGTTGGTGATGGACAGGGAGGCCTGGTGTGTTGCAGTTCATGGGGTCGCAAAGAGTCAGACACGACTGAGCGACTGAACTGAACTGAACTGAATACAAGGACAGAATTTTATGTTAAAATTGAGTAGGGAGTTTGCTGGTTGGTTAGAGCAGGGTTCACTTCAATTCAGTTCAGTTCAGTTCAGTGGCTCAGTTCTGTCCAACTCCTTGTGACCCCATGATTGCAGTATGCCAGACCTCCCTCTCCATCACCAACTACTGGAGCCTACTTAAACTTATGTACATCACATTGGTGATGCCATCCAACCATCTCATCCTCTGTCTTCCCCTTCTCTTCATGCCTTCAATCTTTCCCAGCATCAGAGTTTTTTTCCAATGAGTCAGTTCTTCATATCAGGTGGCCAAAGTATTGGAATTTCAGCTTAAGCATCAGTCCTTCCAATGAATATTCAGGATTGCTTGCCTTTAGGATTGACAGGTTGGATCTCCTTACAGTTCAAGGGACTCACAAGAGTCTTCTCCAGCACAACAGTTCAAAAACATCAATTCTTTGGCATTCAGATTTCTTTATAGTCCAAATCTCACATCCATAGTTGACTACTGGAAAAACAATAGCTTTGACTAAAGGGACCTTTGTTGTCAAAGTAATGTCTCTGCTTTTTAATCTGCTGTTTAGTTTTTTCATAGCTTTTCTTCCAAGGAGCAAGTTATGGAGGTAGTTGCAACAGTAAGTTAAAAAAAATGGTACTATGAAAATAATTTTTCAGTATTCTGTCATAGTAGGCCAAAATTTAATGGGGATCATAGATGGTTTGATTAAGACTGATAAATGTATTACTTAAAGAGTATTTACCTCTTTATTTTGATACTCTCTTTTTATTTTATTTTTTATTTTACTTTACAATTCTGTATTGGTTTTGCCATACATTGACATGAATCCACCACGGTGTACATGCATTCCCAAACATGAACCCCCCTCCCACCCCCCTCCCCACAACATCTCTCTGGGTCATCCCCGTGTACCAGCCCCAAGCGTGCCGTATCCTGCATTGGACATAGACTGGCAGTTTGATTCTTACATGATATTATACATGTTTCAATGCCATTCTCCCAAATCATCTCACCCTCTCCCTCTCCCTCTGAGTCCAAAAGTCCGCTATACACATCTGTGTCTTTTTTGCTGTCCTGCATACAGGGTTGATATTGATATTTTTCCTGGCAATCTTAATTCTAGCTTGTTTTTTATCCAGCCCAGAATTACTCATGATGTACTCTGCATATAAGTTAAATAAACACGGTCACAATATACAGCCTTGATGTACTCCTTTCCCTATTTGGAACCAGTCCATTGTTCCATGTCCAGTTCTAACTGTTGCTTCATGACTTGCATACAGATTTCTCAGGAGGCAGGTCAGGTGATCTGGTATTCCCATCTCTTTCAGAATTTTCCACAGTTTGTTGTGATCCACACAGTCAAAGGCTTTGGTGTAGTCAATAAAGCAAAAGTAGGTGTTTTTGTGGAACTCTCTAGCTTTTTTGCTTTCCTTATATTGCAGCTATATATTGGAGCTGAGGGAGGTAACCCATGCTGAGCAGACAAGTGCCAGTGGGCTGTCTCTAGCCTTCCATTGATGGGAGAATGGGACAAGCAAACTCAGTTTTCTTTTGCACTTGAGTGATTCCATTTTGGGTCTAATCTGGTTACTTTAAAACATCCTTTCATATCTTCTTTCTTTCTTTATGTTCTTCAAATAGAACATATGTTCTCCACATTTTCATAGCTGGAGAATTTATTCTCTTATTTTTGTTTATTTTTAATTAAAAAAAATTTTTTTTGCACCACTGCATGGCATATGGGGTCTTAGTTCCCCAACCAGAGATCAAATCTGCACCTCTTGTACTGGAAGTTTGAAGTCTGAAGCACTGGACTGCCAGGAAAGTCCTTTTTTATTCTTTAGAAACAGAAAGATTTGACAGTTGTTTTTATGCTCCAGTGCTTGTCTTGACAGATAGTAAACCAAATAGTAAAGCTTGACAAATAGTAAACTGAGGTTTAAAAAAGAAAGTGGTGGAGATGCAAATGCCAAGAGGAGAGAAGCAGTGTTTCATAATCTGGTAAATATTTAAGGTTCTGATGGATAGCATATTTTCTGTTTGTTTGTTTTTTGCTAGTCTCCCTGCCTTACATCCTCTTTTCCCCGACCATATTAAATGATTCATATTAAATGAACAGGAAGTAAGCCCAATAGCTGCATTTGTCTCTCTTACTCTTACCCTGCCCAGTGCTCAGTTGCTCAGTCATGTCTGACTCTTTGAGACACCATAGAATGTAGCCTGCCAGGTTCCTCTGTCCATGGGATTCTCCAGGCATGAATAATAGAGTTGGTTGCCATTTCCTCCTCCAGGGGATCTTCCTGACCCAGGGATTGAACCCACATCTCCTGCATTCGCAGGTGGACTCTTTACTCCTGAGTCATTGGGGAATAGTTCCACAAGGTCCATGGTTGCCTCAGGCCAGGAACCCTGACTGAGTCATTCACCCTATGTTCTGCTTTAAGCAATTCTTGTATTTTCGTTTCATCTGTGAGGGTTATCTTCCTTCACTTTAGTTTCTACTTTTCATTTTATTTTTTACTTCACTTTCTTATCCTTCTTCAAGAGCTATCTAATACTCAAATCTGAACATATTTGTTACTTCAGTTCAGTTCAGTTCAGTCGCTCAGTCCTGTCTGACTCTTTGCGACCCCATGAACCGCAGCACGCCAGGACTCCCTGTCCATCACCAACTCCCGGAGTTCACTCAGACTCACGTCCATCGAGTCGGTGATGCCATCCAGCCATCTCATCCTCGGTCGTCCCCTTCTCCTCCTGCCCCCAATCCCTCCCAGAATCAGAGTCTTTTCCAATGAGTCAACTCTTCGCATGAGGTGGACAAAGTACTGGAGCTTCAGCTTTAGCATCATTCCTTCCAAAGAAATCCCAGGGCTGATCTCCTTCAGAATAGACTGGTTGAATCTCCTTGCAGTCCAAGGGACTCTCAAGAGTCTTCTCCAACACCACAGTTCAAAAGCATCAATTCTTTGGCGCTCAGCCTTCTTCACAGTCCAACTCTCACATCCATACTTGACCACAGGAAAAATCATAGCCTTGACTAGACGGACCTTAGTCAGCAAAGTAATGTCTCTGCTTTTGAATATACTATCTAGATTGGTCATAGCTTTTCTTCCAAGGAGTAAGCGTCTTTTAATTTCATAGCTGCAGTCACCATCTGCAGTGATTTTGGAGCCCCCCAAAATAAAGTCTGACACTGTTTCCACTGTTTCCTCATCTATTTCCCATGAAGTGATGGGACCGGATGCCATGATCTTCTTTTTCTGAATGTTGAGCTTTAAGCCAATCTTTTCGCTCTCCTCTTTCACTTTCATCAAGAGGCTTTTTAGTGCCTCTTCACTTTCTGCCATAAGGGTGGTGTCATCTGCATATCTGAGGTTATTGATATTTCTCCCAACAATCTTGATTCCAGCTTGTGTTTCTTCCAGTCCAGCGCTTCTCATGATGTACTCTGCATATAAGTTAAATAAGCAGGGTGACAATATACAGCCTTGACGTACTCCTTTTCCTATTTGTTACTTACAAACTCTGAAAAATTTTCCTGTCTTTTGTATTTTCATTGTGTGTTTAATTGTCAGCATCTTCAATGCAACTGTAAATTTCTGCATTCATTTTACATCCAACAGTCAGCAAAATGACAGGATTTGATTATTCACTTGGTAAAATAATATAAAATTATGTTTGAGATTTGAGTCTTGGGTACTTTCTTTTCATAAATATGTGCTGAACTGTAACCCAGTTCTGTTCTCCCTATGTAGATGTATAATCGAGGAAAAAAAAATCACAGAAAATATTGTAAAAATAATCATAGAGAAATGCTTTTCTTATTCATGTGCTTCTGGAATTCTAATGACGTTCACTGACATTACACAGAGGCTGAAAGAGAGAATGATGATTTTATATTAAAGTTTCCTTTGAATAGCTTTCAAATGACAGAAATTATTTTTTTTACATTTCTTTGTTTAATAATAGCTGCTTAGCACTCTATTAAGCATCATGTTTCTTAGCATAATTATTGAATAAAATGTTTGTTTGAAGACTTGCTTAAGGCTGAAAACCTGGTTTCTGGAAATAATCTCTCCAGCAAGACTCACATACACGATTGAACTTCAAGTAGGTTGAGACTACAGGACTTCTTCTGTGCTGCATCTGTTGATGGTGGGTGGGAAGTAAAGCACATATCTCTAGAACCAGGCAATGTCCACATGTTTGAAGGTGTCTGAGGACAACCCAAGCTCTTCATACTACTTACTGATAGACACACAGACATACAGGCACACACACAGGAAATTGTTTCATAAAGGACCTTTTAAATAGGCTTGTTTTGAAAATAAGCTCCAGTAACTATCATCATTAATATTTTTTCTTCTGATATAGATAATAGCCAGTGTTCTATAGCAACATATACTCCCATATGTTCACACACACACACACACATACACACATGATCACAAATCATTTATTCTTGCAAAAAGACCAAAATTAATATCACTTAACTGTTTACCTACAACTAAGAGACAGCTTATGAACTAGGAAAACATGTGCAATTATACAATCATTATTTTCAGTAAATATTTGCTTGGTGCTGCTGATTTGATTAACTCTCTGTGAAAGAAAAAAGAAAGAAAAGTCACTCAGGCGTGTCCGACTCTTTGTAACCCCATGGACTGTAGCCTACCAGATTCTTCTGTCCATGGGATTTTCCTGGCAAGAGTACTGGAGTGGGTTGCCATTTCCTTATCCAGGGGATCTTCGCAACCCAGAAACTGAACCCAGGTCTCCTGCATTGCAAACAGACACTTTACCATCTGAGCCACCAGAGAAGCCTCTCTGTAACTCTCTATGACTCACCTCCAAATATTATGCCCAATATTCATCATTTGAGTTGGTACAATACTAGTTCTTCCAGGTAAACACTCCTATAGTACTTTGTTTTATTTCTATTCTAATATAATAGCATGATCTTGTAATTATTTACTTACATGTATGATTACATCCAAAACTGTGAGCTTCTCAGTGCAAAAAAGGGGCTTATTTATTGTTGTATATATAATAACTAAGGACATTAGCAGGCAATCAACATGTGCTTATGGAATAAATGTATAAATAAGTGAATGAATGAATAAATAAATGAATTAATAAAATAGTGAACTAGATGTTAGCTTATAAATTGATTTCAAACTTTCAATATTTGAAAAGGATTTCAAGCTGTGTGTTGGCTTTAGTTTATATATATCTGCAGGCTTTGATACACATGTGTATGTTTGAGTGCATACACATACACACATACAAATCTGAATTCCTACAATGTGCGAGGCATTTTTACACAGTGCTTTATGTCCAATTTTATTGACCTTCACTTTATGTATGAGAAAAGTGGCTTAGAGGGATTGAAACTTACTGGAGGTCATTTAGACAAAGAAATGACTTACAAACTATAATTGTATGATTTCAAGGCCTATGAATTTTTATTACAGAATGATTGGAAATTTTTATATTCTCTACTAATATTATACACTGATGAAACAACTCTCCCAAATTCCATCACTGATAATTGGACTTGATAATACAAAAAACAGGAATACCAACAATAGGCTAAATAAAAGTGTCATAAAAATGCTCTGTAAAAATGGATCTGTAGAATCTTAACTTCAAGGGACTTTGAAAGTTTATCAATTAATTAAATATAAACAAAGGTCTCTAGATTTGAATCAAAAGCAATCCTATGTTGATAAATATTTGTGGGGATAATAAATGACAAAGAGTTGAAGCAATAGAGACATCATTAATTGTTTTTAGGAAAATAGTGAATCAAAAGCTTTGTAATAGGTATTACTGTTGTTGTTGTTTAGTTGCTAAGTCAGGTCTGGCTCTTTTGAGACTCCATGGACTGTAGTCCCCCCAGGCTTCTCTGTCCATGGGATTTCCCAGATAAGAATACTGGAGTGGCTTGCCATTTCCTTCTCCAGGGGATCTTCCTGACCTAGGGATTGAACTCATGTCTCCTGCATTGGCAGACAGATTCTTTACCACTGAGCCACCAAGGAAGCCCTGTAATAAATAGCTATTGGGGAAAAAGAAAATGTTTAGTAGCTAAGCTTCTTGTTTCCAAGTGATAACCAACATTTATTTTCAGTTAAGGATGGATTGAGTTGTATCATTACATTGTATTTTTAACTATTGGTTGAGCACCTATTATGGATAAGGATTTTTACTATTGTGCTGGAACATTGCTGCTGCTGCTGCTGCTAAGCCACTTCAGTCATGTCAGACTCTGTGCGACCCCATAGACGGCAGCCCACCAGGTTCCCCCGTCCCTGGGATTCTCCAGGCAAGAACACTGGAGTGGGTTGCCATTTCCTTCTCCAATGCATGAAAGTGAAAAGTGAAAGTGAAGTCGCTCAGTCATGTCCAACCCTCAGCGACCCCATGGACTGCAGCCCTCCAGGCTCCTCCGTCTATGATATTTTCCAGGCAAGAGTACTGGAGTGGGGTGCCATTGCCTTCTCTGGTGCTGGAACACTACAGGAAAGTAAAAAGAAATGTTTGTTCTAAGAGTTTTTAGACTTTATTATTAAACATGTACATTAAATAAGTGACTATAAACTTATGATAGTATTACAATATGGAAATAGACATAGTATTATAGAAATGTAATAAAATAATATATAAAAGTGGGAAAAATAATGTAGTCTATGGACCAGGAAAAATCATTCAATGGAGCAAATATTTAACCTGAAACTTATAGGACCCTCCATGAGTTACATGTATTAGTGGTTGTTTAGTCACTAAGCGTATCTGACTGTTGGGAGTTCCTGGACTAGCCTCTCAGGCTCCTCTGTCCATGGAATGCTCCAGGCAAGAATGTTAGTGTGGGTAGCATTTCCTTCTCCGGGGGATCTTACTGACCCAGGAATCAAACCTGGGTCTACTGCCTTGCAGGCCGATTTCTTTACCTGAGTTACAAGGGAATATATATGTTTTAGATGTCACTTTAAAATAAGGCTTAGGGTAACATAAGTCTGACTTGCCTTTCTATCAAAATCTAAAGTTTATTACTTATGAGAGCCTGTGCCATCTATATTGTACCAGTTTAGTTATCGTCTAAGCAGGCAGGCTTTGTTTTTTAAAGTTTTTTTGATGTGGAACATTTTTAAAGTATTTGTTAAATTGTTACAATATTAATTCTGTGTTGTTTTGGTTTTTTGGCCCCAAGACATATGGGATCATAGCTTCTTGGCCAGGAATAGAATTGCACCCCTGTACTAGAAGGCAGGGTCTTAACCACTGGACCTCCAGGGAAGCCACTAAGCAGGCAAGTTTGTTAAACGCAAAATTCATGAAGTAGAATTTTAAAATGTAGCCATCTTTCTCTTTACCTTCTCCCAGGCTATGATTATTCCTCCTTCACAAAATCTGAAGATTCCATTTCCTTTGCTTCTGTAAAGATGTTTTGTAAGCTCTGAGCAACCAAATCCCTCTGGCCTTTAAAGGAGATTGAGTTAAATTGATTCCTTTTTCTGCTTCTTTGCTAAAACAGAAAGAAGGAAACTTGCCTCTGCTCCTTCATCATCATATCCAGGGATTCCTCTGCAAGAATGATGTCAATCTTCATTTTATCTGCCTATCTATCATCTATCTGTCTACCTATCTACTTATCTGCCTACCTATCTGTAAGGTAGGGGGAGATAAAATGTGGGAGGATAGAGTCAACAGGAAAGGAAGATGACAATGAGGCAAGCCAATGGGGCATATACCACTGGAAATGAGACTTCGCTCTTCCCTCACACCACACAGTTATGCAGATATTTCTGGCCTTTTCTCCATGTTATGTTTCTATATATTTGTTCTTAAGATCACATTAGATTTTTGATTTTGTGCTCTATTGCTTACCAAGGTAAGACAGTGTTAGAGTCTAGAAATGTGTGGTTTAAGTAAATGTAAATGTTTGCTCTTCTGATTCATTTCTATTCTCAGAGAAGAGCCTCCTACATATCAACTTTTATTTATATGCAATTTTGGAAATTACCCATGTGGATGAAGAGTTTAATCCTCTGCTTAAATGAAATACAATATTTTTTAGAACTAACTTTTTTTTTGGGGGGGTGGTATGTGTTCAGTCCTGTCCCACTGTCTCGTCCCCTATGGACTGTTGCCAGGCTCCTCCGTCAATGGGATTTTGCAGGCAAGAATACTGGAGTGTGTTGCCATTTTTCTCTTCCAGGGGGTCTTCCTGACCCATGGATCCAATCTGCATCCCTGCCTCTCTTGCATTGACAGGAGGATTCTTTACCACTGAGCCACCAGGTCTGCCAAGCAACATGGTATCAGTTCAATTCAGTCACTCAGTCATCTCCAACTCTTTATGACCCCATGGACTGCAACACACCAGGCTTCCCTGTCCATCATCAATTCCTGGAGCTTGCTTAAACTCATGTCCGTTGAGTTGGTGATGCCATCCAACCATCTCATCCTCTGTTGTCCACTTCTCCTTCTGCCCTCAATCTTTCCCAGCATCAAGGTCTTTTCCAATGAGTCAGTTCTGCTCATTAGGTGGCCAAAGTATTGGAGCTTCAGCTTCAGCATCAGTGCTTCCAATGAATATTTGGGACTGATTTCCTTCAGGATTTGCTGGTTTGATCTCCTTGCAATCCAAAGGACTCTCAAGAGTCTTCTCCAACACCATAGTTCAAAAGCATCAATTCTTCAGTGCTCAACTTTCTTATTGGACCAACTCTCACATCCATACATGACTACTGGAAAAACCATAGCTTTGACGAGATGGACCTTTGTCAGCAAAGTACTGTCTCCCCTTTTTAATATGCTGTCTAGATTGGTCATAGCTTTTCTTCCAAGGAGCAAGCATCTTTTAATTTCATGGGTGCAGTAACAATATTCAGTGATTTTGCAGCCCAACATGGTCTAGCACAGCAGTATAAGAAAGGTATTCTAGAGTACAAGGAAGGAGACACGATAGCAGCCCAGTCCACACACTATTCCATTTCAGCCTATTTTGTAAGTCCTTGACTTTTCAGAAATAAGATTTTTCTCATTTGTAGATACTAATGATATTCTTCAAGAAAACAGTGTTCATTTTGGTATGATGAGCAGTGTTCGTCACTAATCGGTATACTCTGAGGCTGAATGTAAGTTAAGAATTCCATTATTATATCAATCGTTTTGTGATAATCTTTGCCAACACTATACTTTTTGTACCATTAACCCACTGACAATTGTGTTACCATATTTTCAGCAATGCGAGTTTTCATCACAATCATGTTATATTGATAGAATTTCTATAGATAGCTTTATTGAGCTGTCATGTGAGCAAAAGCCTTAGAAAGTAGAGAAGATAGAACCTTTATAGTTGTTGTTTTTCAGTCATGAGCCATGTCTGACTTTTTGTGACCCCATGGACGGCAGTATGCCAGGCTTCTCTGTTTTTCACCATTACGTGGAGTTTGCTCAAACTCATGTCGATTGAGTCAGTAATGCCATCCAACCATTTTGTCCTCTGTTGTGCCCATCTCCTCCTGCCTTCAATCTTTCCCAGCATCAGGGTCTTAGTGAGTGGACTCTTTGTAGCAGGTGGCCAAACTTTGGAGCTTCAGCTTCAGCATCAGTCCTTCCAATGAATATTCAGGACTGATTTCCTTTAGGATTGGTTAGTTTGATCCCCTTGCTGTCTAAGAGACAATCGAGAATCTTCTTCAACACCACAGTTAAAAAGCATTAATTCTTGGGGCCTTAGTTTTTTATGGTCCAACACTCACATCCATACATGACTACTGGAAAAACAATAGCTTTGACTAGCTGGACTTTTGTTGGCACAGTTATGTCTCTGATTTTTAATATGTTGTCTAAGTTGGCCATAGCTTTCCTTCCAAGGAGCAAGCGTCTTTTAATATCATGACGGCAGTCATTACCTGAAGTGATTCGGGAGCCCCAAAATATAAAGCTTGTCCCTCTTTCCATTGTTTCCCCATCCATTTACCATGAAGTGATAGGACCAGATGCCATGAGCTTCATTTTTTGAATGTTGATTTTAAGCCAGCTTTTTCACTGCCTTCTTTCACCTTCATCAAGAGGTCTTTAGTTCCTCTTTGCTTTCTGCCATAAGGATGGTGTCATCTGCATATCTGAGGTTATTAATATTTCTCCCAGCAATCTTGATTCCAGCATGTTCTTCATCCAACCCAACATTGCATATAATGTATTCTGCCTATAAATTTAAATAGCAGGGTGACAATATACAGTCTTGATATACTCCTTTCCCAATTTGGAACCAGTCTGTTTTTCCATGTTCTAACTGTTGCTTCTTGACCTGCATACAGGTTTCTCTGGGGGCAGGTATGGTGGTCTGGTATTTCCATGTCTTTCAGAATTTTCCACAGTGTGTTGTGATCCACACGGTCAATGGCTTTAACATAGTCAATAAAGCAGAAATAGATGCTTTTCTGTAATTCTCTTGCTTTTTCTATGATCCAGTTGATGTTTGCAATTTGATCTCTGGTTGCTCTGCCTTTTCAAATGCAGCTTGAACATCTGAAAGTTCTTGGTTCATGTACTGTTAAAGCCTAGCTTGGAGAATTTGGGGAATTACCTTGCTAGTGTGTGAGATGAGATCATAGGGGACTGGAATGCAAACCTAGGAAGTCAAAAGATACCTCCAATAACAACAAAGTTTGGCCTTAGAATACAAAATGAAGCAAGGCAAAAGCTAACAGAGCTTTGCTAAGAGAATGTACTGGTTATAGCAAACACACTCCTCCAGCAACATAAAAGACAACTCTACACATGGACATCACCAGATGATCAATACTGAAATCAAATTGATTATATTCTTTGCAGCCAAAATGGAGAACTCAGTACAGTCAGCAAAAACAAGATCAGATCATGAACTCCTTATTGTAAAATTCAGACTTAAATTGAAGAAAGTGGGGAAAACTACTAGGCTATTCAGGTATGACCTAAATCAAATCCCTTACGATTATACAGTGAAATTGGCAAATAGATTCAAGGGATTATATCTGACAGATAGAGTGCCTGAAGAACTGTTGATGGAGGTTCATAACATTGTACAGGAGGCTGTGATCAAAACTATCCCCAAGAAGAAGAAATGCAAAAAGGCAAAAGGGTTGTCTGAGGAGGCCTTACAAATAGCTGAGAAAAGAAGAGAAACAAAAGGCCAAAGAGAAAATGAAATATACATCCACCTGAATGCAGAATTCCAAAGAATGGTAAGGAAAGGTAAGAAAGCCATCCTAAGTGAACAATGCAAAGAAATAGAGGAAAACAATAGAATGGGAAAGACTAGAGAGCTCTTCAAGTATATTAGAGATACCAAGAGAATATTTCATGCCAAGATGGGCACAATAAAGGACAGGAATGGTAGAGACCTAACAGAAGCAGAAGATATTAAGAAGAGGTGGCAAGAATACACAGGACTATACAAAAGAGATCTGAATGACCCCAATAACCACAGTGGTCTGATCACTCACATAGAGCCAGACCTCCTGGAATGCAAAGTTAAGTGGGCTATAGTTAATTGAAATATAGATAAAGAATACTGATTTCATCTTTCTTAAACATTTCCACACTCTTAACACAATGATATAAATTTATGTAATGACCATAACCCAACAAGTGCCTATGCCAATGGAATTCTCCAGGCAAGAATACTGGAGTGGGTTGTCATTCCCTTCTCCAGGGGATCTTCCAGACCCAGGGATCGAACAGAGGTCTCCTGCATTGCGGGAAGACTCCTTACCATCTGAGCCACTAGGGGAGCCCCATATAATTACATGAAATGTCTTATTCTCTAAATTATTGATGAAAGAAAAATCAAGTGTAAGTACAGATTATACCACTCTAATGGCAGAAAGCAAAGAGGAACTAAAGAACCTCTTGATGAAGGTGAAAGAGGAGAGTGGAAAAAGTTGACTTAAATCTCAATATTAAAAAAAAAAAACAGATTATGGCATCTGGTCCCATCATTTCATGGCAAATGGATGGAAAAAGTGGAAGAGTGACAGATTTTATTTTCTTGGGCTCCAAATCACTGTGAACGGTGACTGCAGTCATGAAATTAAAAGACACTTGTTTCTTCTAAGAAAAGCTATGACAAACCTAGACAGTATATTGAAAAAGCAGAGATATCACTTTGCTGACAAAGGTCCATATAGTCAAAGCTATGGTTTTTCCAGTATAGTCAGGTATGGATGTGAGAGTTGGACCATATGGAAGGCTGAGCACCAAAGAATTGACACTTTTCAACCATGGTGCTGGAGAAGACTATTGAGAGTCCTTTGGCCAGCAAGGAGATCAAACCAGTCAATCCTAAAGAACATCAACCCTGGATATTCATTGGAAGGATTGTACTGAAGCTGAGGTTACAATTATTTGGTCACTTGATGAGAAGTGTCAATTCATTGGAAAAGACCCTGATGTTGGGAAAGATTGAGGGCAGAAAGAGAAGGGGATGACAGAAGATGAGATGGTTGGATGGCATCACCGACTCAATGGATATGAGTTTGAACAAACTCCAGGGAAGTGTGAAGGACAGGGAAACCTGGCATACTACAGTCCATGGGGTCACAACGAGTGGACAGGACTTAGCGACTGAGCAACAGCAAGTTTTGTTTGTATATGTACTATGAGAAAGAATGTATCTTTCTTGCAATGCAACTATATAGAAACAAAGGTTCTGGTATTGGTGAAGATAACAAAAAGGAAAAATAGGGAAAAAGTCAGCAAAAACAAATTAAGTCTGACAATGCTCTCAAACTAGCTGTGGGTTCACTCATATCTTTCCTTATATATAGTCAGGTCTGTGTCAGAATCTCATCATCATCAGTGGATGAATTCCCTTAAATTACTGAATGATAACATTGTTTTCAGTCTTTTCTCATTTCCACTCATCTTGTTTTTATTTAGAGAACTTTTAATTACAGAAATTATCTACTTTATGTTATTCTCCTACTTAAAAATATTTAATCAGTTACAGTCAAAATAGAAATATCTCAAATGGTAGACCCACTCCTAATACTTTTCTATTTTAAATTTAATTGCTCAAATGCTTATGGTTTCTTTCATATTTTGCTTATTTTCTGTTATGCTTCAGTGATTTCTTCCTCATCTTCTCTTTTTTAGGTAAATATGTTCATGTCCCCTTTTCTGGCTCAACAGTCACTGAAACAAAATATTAACATTGATGGCTGTAATACAGACTATATTTTTACTTTCAAAACCAGTATTGTGCTTATATATGTTGCATGTACAGTGAAAACTAAGTACATTGTTCAATGAGCAAGGTCCAAAACATTTATTTCTTCATTTATTTCTCCACTTTTAATAAATAACTTTTAGCCCATGCTATGTGTCAGACAATGTGCAAGTCAGGATTTAAGGTTATGAATGGGTTAAATTTGGACACTTCATTTGAAAACAAATTTGGTTCATTGATGGTTGTTGTTGTTCAGTCACTAAGTTGTATCCAACTGTTGGCAACCCCATATATTGTAGCCTGCCAGTCTCCTCTGTCCATGGAATTTCCCAGGCAATAATGGAGTGGGTTACCATTTCCTTTTCCAGGGGATCTTCCTGACCCAGGGATTGAATCCTTATCTTCTGCATTGTCAGGCATATTCTTTATTGCCGAGCCACCAGGCATGCCCTGGCTTATTGATAACACATATCAAAATGGTTCATTGTAAGATGGACAAAATACAAACTTTAGCTCAGCTCTATTGCTATTTACGTTGAATTGAATTAATCTATTAAGAAATAAACCTGCGCTAGATTTTGTCTTAATGTATGTATTGAACTTGACTAAAGGGGAGGACAGATAGGCTAGATAAAGAGAATACATTAAGAAATAAGTATAAGAAATACAGAGAAAAGAAAGTTAGAAATCAGGAAGAGAGAAGGAAGGAAGAAAGAAGGAAGAAAAGTAAGATGAAAACTATCTGGCCCATGCTCTGAAATATTTAAAATCTAGTCAGTCATCTATGCCTGGGTAGGCAAGTACAGAAACATACAACTAAATAGCTATTTGCAGCTTTCCAGTGCTATTCAACTTCTCTACAGTGATTTGACCAAAGGAGTTATAAACACACAGGCCAGCTGAGAAAGTTCAAAGGGGCCCAGAGTTACCACTGTCTTCTTCTATAGAGAAAGGGTCATACCAGCACTCAAGAGTTTACCTACTAACAATAGGTAATTTCCTGCTGGGTCACATTTACATCTTCTGATGGTCGAGTCTTACTGAGTCATTCAGGATACTAGAAAACACTGGAAGTTGATATTTATCAAATTTTAAAACATATGTATGGATGATATTGCTATGGGAATCAGAGAAAGGAAAAGTTCTTTTCTTTTTCTTCTTGAAGTATCATGGTATATATGGGTTATAAATTAGCCATGGGTAGAAGTATGTTTCAGTTAATAGATATAAATGAGGAAAACATTTAAAAATATTTTTAAATTTTTTTAGCTTGTACTTTTTCTTTTTTAATTTTCAATGTTGTATTAGTCTTAGGTATACAGCAAAGTGATTCAGTTATACACACACACACATACACACACATACACATACACACACATATATTATTTTTCAAATTATTTTCCATTATAGGTTATTTTAAGATATTGAGTGTAGTTCCCTGAGCTACACAGTAATTCCTTGTCGTTAAAAGGACTTTCCAAGTGTCTTGTTTCAGAATGGAATGGTGGGAAATCTGAATTTTGAAGACATATGAAGGCATATCCAAATATTAACCCATCACTTAATCTAGTGATTAATTAATTAGATTAGTTAATTTGTTTGCTACTCATTTTCTCCTTTAGAAGATTTCAAGTCACATTACTTATTTTTTAGAATTGTTTTGTGAATTAAATAAAGTAGCATTTATATCTCTTGTGAAGTACCACAGAGCTTGAACCATGAGAGGTGCTGAAACAATGTTGCTCGATTGATGATGATGTTAAAGATGACAGTAATGAAAAGGATAAAGCCTGGTTTAAAGACATTTAATACATACTAGTATGCTTTCCTTAGAAAATATATTTTCCTCAATGTGAGATTATAGGATTGCAAGTAGAAGCCATGCCTGGGGTCAATTTCAGAATTACTGTGGTAAGTTTTGAATTTGAACAATGAAATATTATTATGAGGAATAAATTACACATTGACATATGAATTATATTGAAAAAAATTTTGGTAAATAAAGGGAGGAAGGGAGTGAGGGAAAGACTCAGAAACTGAAAAATGGAAATTCAGGTCTTTACTGCCTGAACCATCAGGAAAACCCATAAGCAAAATAGTCAATGATGTAAAGTACAATTGCTAAGTTGATTTAACTAATTCCTCTAGACAACATTTTACTTTTGGTTTAGCACCTTTTAAATGAATCAAAAATTTGTCTTGTGGAGTCTTATGATATTAGTAATTACTTGATTATATAGAAGAGAGAAATGCACCAAATTATAGTGATAATTTGGTAAGATATAAATGAACTGCCTTGGAAAAGCCTTGTTTACCTTTAATGATTACCAAAATACACTCAAATTTGCACAAATAATGAAGAATGTCTGCAAAAGAAGATCTTCATTTTTTTTCTCATCTTCTAAGCTTTATGACTCTGATGAAATATCAGCTCTAATACATAAAGTTATTTTTAAGACAAGTTTTTTTTTGTCCTCTGAGAATAAGCTTCCCCAAAGGAAAAGCCAAAGATCATATGTCATGATATTAAGTGCTTTTTTCCTGAAAGTTTGGCAGGAGTATGTAAGAAATGTGTGCTTCCCTCTTGAATAAAGTAGGAAGGCTCATTTTAATGTAGGAAATAAACCAGTTGTGCATTTCAGACTGTGGAAGTAAGACAGAAATAATTTTTGTTTTTACTCTTTTTATTTCCTGTTATTTTTTAATTAGAACATTCTTGTAGATATGTAGAATTCTTACCTTACTAAAATATCTCAGAAATCCTAAACTAGTAGAACTTCAGAAGATGGAAGAATTTTTAATTTTTTAAGATAATTTTACATTTTAAATTATGACAAAGGGACTTCCCTGGCTGAAGAGTGGTTAAAACTCCACACTCCCAAGAGGCACAGGTTCAAGAAAAGATTGCCAACAAAAAGTTACTACAATACTAAATGGCACAATGTTGCAGAAGAATTCTTTACTATCCCAGTTCCCAGGGAAACCCAGAAAATATATAGTGGGGGAATTTTGGAAAAGACAAATCAGTCCTGGGTGGAGGCTTAAGGAAGAGTCAGAGCACTTTGTAGGGGGAGGAGACATTATAATAAATTCTGCAAGATACATGCCAGTTAATAGGTAACTTTCCACACTGCTGGGAAGAGGGGAGAGAGCAGTAAGGGAGAGTCATATATCTACAGATATAGAGTAAAGGAAAAGAGGACACTGAAATTAGAATTGTGTTCAAATTAAATGAATATTAAAATTATGATTATTTTATGATCTTATGACTTTTATACTGAAAGCAATGCAGAACCTCTGAAAGACTGCAACAAGGACATGATATCAAGATTTAAGTTCTAGAAAAGTCATCAGCAATATCCACAGTGAGCATTCATGGATGTCAATCTGTCTATTTTAGCAGCAATTGAATTTTTTGTTGTTAATACATCCTCCTTGTTGGATGTTTTGGAAAAAAAGAAAAATATGTTGCAATTGAATTGCATTTTCTATGCTCTAGTAAAACATAAGCTTCCTGAAGATGGAGGCCATAACTTTTATTCACACAGAGTATTTCACAAAAGAAAATATTAATGACCAGATTTTGAGTTTATTGACAGTCACCCTTGTTTGGGATGTTAGAATGCATGCCACATTATATGTAATGCAGTTTTAATATGTCTTTGTAAATGCTGTTCCTCCCTTCCTTTGCAACGTTCAGTTTCACTGAATTCTACTTTAGCCTTAAAAAAAAAAAAACAAAACTAAAGAAACATTAATTATAGGTATCTCAGGAAGATAAGAAGATGAATTGACTTTTCTGCTTCCACATACCCGATCTGAATGGTAAAATAAAGTATTTTACCCCTTGTCTTTTTTAAAGGGGATTATTTTGTAGAAGTCCAATGCTTCCAAGAGATTGGTAGTGTTTATTGCTTGTCTCTAATGGAAATTACATTTTATGGGGAATTGAGATTGATTATCCTTATCTTGACAAGTGAAGATTGAGGGCATATACTATGGAATAGTGTACTGTCTCAACAGCAAAGTGGAAATATTTTACATCTTTGTTACTAAGTTTTAAGACCAGGATTATACAAAGAGTCTATTTAATGCAACCATTTCTAATTTTCAGATTAATGGTATATAAAATCTATATATTTATTGGTCTGTTTTCCTAAAGGCAACAAAAACTCCCATTTTACTGATTGAAAAAAGATCTAGTTTGGTCTCAATTTTACCTACTTATCATGAGTAATAAGAAACATGGGATATAATTATGATTATTATGAGAAACTTAAGCATGCAATTCCCTAACATCAGGTATAGGAAGACAGTAAAGAATTTATAATAACATTTACCCTTATAAATTATATTTCTCAAATGTCACTCACAACTTATTTTACTAGAAATTAAATAAGGAATTTACTAGAAATTAAATTAAAAATTAAATAAAAAGAATATATTGTCAAATAATATAAAATATCATCTTAAAATATAGCTTCTAAGAAATATAAATTTCAAGCTCCATTATATTGTAATTTAGTTTATAAAACCAGTGTGGGTGCCTTGTATTATTCATTGTATTAATGTCAATGCCTTAAAAGAATGATTAAAAATAACCAATGTCCAATTTTAAAATTAAATAAATTCCAGAGATACAATGCACAGCATGATAACTACAGTTAACGGTACTGTATTGCATATTTGAAAGTTGCTAAGGGAGTAGATCTTAAAATTTTTCGACATAAAACATATTGTAACTATATAAGCAGAAGACGTTAACTAAATTTATTGTTGTAATAATTTCACTATATATATCAAATCATAATGTATATACTATGCTAATACAATATTGTATGCAGTTATATCTTAATAAAGCTGAAAAAACTTTAAAAAATAATCAGCAACTGGGAATTCTATCTTATTCCTAATTTGGAAATCAAATTTTAAGGATGTATGAAAGTATATAAATAGGAAATGGCAACCTACTTCAGTATTGTTGCCTGGAGAATTCCATGGACAAAGGAACCTGGCAGGCTATAGTCCATAGGGTCACAGGGGAGGACACAAACGAGCCACTGTCACTCACTCATAAATACATATTTGATGATAAAATTTCTGAATCTCATTTATAGTCTCATTGTTTCACTGTTAAGACCACTAGAGATTAAACATAATACAAAACCTTGGAGAATATAACTGAGGTAATTTTGAATGGATTGGTGCATAGATTTTTATGACTTAGAGGCATAGGAAAAGACTCACTTTCTGAAAATATTTTCAGCCTGTCACTTGACATTTCACTGCTTAAGAGTCATTTCTTGTATTCTAAGAAGTCTTTTCAGCTGGACCATAAATACCTTCACAGGAGGCAATCCAATCATTTTGTACCATTTCATGGTTTTATTTGTATCTAGTTATCGACTTGTATTCCAGCTGACAACCAATATCTAACACAGTGTATTTTGACACGGGGGAAAGCAGTAAGCATGAAGCATGAAACCTTGTCCTAAGAAGGTTCCTCTGATTAGCCACTGCACACCTGAAGTGCAGCCAGGAAGAGCTATCCCACCTAGAGGGACTGAAAACAGGGGTCATTGAGGAGGTCAGGAGCATGGAGGAGGAATACTGATCACCTGGGCTTGTTTCATGATTTTTGCCTAAGGCAGGATTTGACCTCAGGTAGCAGTAAGTATGTACCCATCAATGTTGCACTAGAAATAATCTATAATATGCAGTTAATCTGCTTCACTTGCTGAGCAAGACTGCTTCCTTGGTTATCATTGTAAATATAATATCTTAATGTATAACACGTAGGGTCATAGAGAAAACTGAACCTGTGGGAAATCCTTTGGCTTAATAGCATTTTATCTGGAAAAATCAATGTACAAATCTCATTGAATTTAAATTATTGACCACCTTATGTTATTAAATATTTATGCATTGTCTGAAGGGAAAGGTTTACTGGCCATTTATATAATTCAAACTAGAGATAATTGCATTATACAATAGGATACATATTGTTCCTTTTTTGTCTTTTATGTGAAATGGGTATATATTTTTGAAATAGAAGAAAGTGTATTAGTTACTATTTTACTATGCAATGGCAGCTCAAAATCCAATTTATTTAGAAGTTGTCATTGAATAATATATCAACAAATATTTAATTTTTGAAATTGAAAACAAGCAAAAAAAATATGCTGTCTTTTACAGAGCTTCAAAGAGAATTTACCACAACGCTAATTTTAATTGTAGTTTACAAACAACTTTAAATTGCAATAGTGATGACATAGTTTTAAAAGGTCAGCATATTATATAGACTTAGGGATGTTGAATTAGTACATTGTGATAAGAAATATTAAAACTAGATTTGCATACAATAGATAGAATTGTCTAAAGTACAAGTGTTATTTGAAACTTCACATGTGTATAGAATGAACACAAAGAGTATTTGTTGAATCAAAGTATATATAATTCCTAGGTGAAATATTTTATCTACATTTGCTTCACATGAGCTCTCAATAAATAACGTTAAAATACTAAAATCAGAATTATATAGTAGAAAGGCAGTATATGATTTCACGATTACTGTCAGAGTTTATGGGCTTAGACATTTATCCTTTATTCAAGTAACCAACGACCTCAGAGCCTGATTATCACTCCTTATTTTCACTTATGAATCTGAATAAATGTAGTACTGACTCTGTAGTTATTGCATATTTAACTTTATCCATCATCACTGCTAATGATTATTTGGCTCTGAGGATTAAATATATCCCCCTCAGTATGCTCTTTCCTATGTTTCCTGAATGCATTAGCCCCTTTGACCTTCCCTAACTGATCAGGGGACCCAGTTCTAAGTTGCAGATCTGGGTCAATCCTTTATTTCTTTGATGTTGTCAAAGCTAATGAATAATTGTGAAGTAATTGGGGGTAGAGAATATTTCAAGATATGTGAACTAAAATGTGGGAGATGGATGATAATGATTCTTGTTAATAATGTATCTAGTTTCTCCCTATTAACGACCATTCTGTCCTAAGAATTCTGTGAGCTAAAGATTCTTGTAATTTTAAATAGAATCCCCCAGAAAGACTGTCTGAGTGAACTCCGGGAGTTGGTGATGGACAGGAAGGACTGGCACGCTGCTATTCATGGGGTCGCAAAGAGTCGGACACGACTGAGCGACTGAACTGAACTGATGTTTAGTATACTATAAATATGGTATACTATACATATAAATTAATAAATAAAACATATGTATAATATACTATACATCACTAGTATACCATAAATCACTACACATCAATGATATCAATATACAGCTAACAGTTAATCTTTTTTCATGTAAAAAGAGACATTGAAATTAAGCAAACAAAGGCAACATGTAAAATGTAGTATTTGCAGTAAGTAGTGAAGAACAACACATTTTAGAAAGCAAACCCATATAGAGATTCCATTTTTACTATTCTGGGTCATTTTGGGTAGGGTACTTAACCTTTAAACTTCAGTGCCTTCTGTGCAATGAAACCATACAAACCTCCAAGTTGCTTAAAGGAGTAAATACCGTAATATACACAAAGCACCTGCTTGGTACCTGGCACATAGTAGATGTGCATGGAATGGCCATTTTCTCACTTCATTTTTTTCAATCTTTACCTGGTGAGTCTAATATTTCTCAGTATTTTACATCTATCTTTAGGGAAACTAATCATACTCGCTGAAATTAAAGTTAAATCATTACTGTCTCATTTTTGAGCATGGATTCAAGAAATCTTAAAGCAAGGGGTGTGACATTTGCCTCAACTGTTGTAATAGAGTCAAGAGGGGTATGAGATGCTCAAAACTTTATGATTATTTGATTTCTTTCATTCTTTTCTTTATTTCATTTCTTTCATTTTTGCATCCTCCCCCAGACATTGGCAGGTCTGAAATCTCGTTAAAAACCTGATCAAAATTTATTCCATACAGAAGTTTTCCCTGAATAAACAAATCTTACTGTAAGTTCTCCTTTTATCTGCATTTTATTAGTAATTATGCTGATACCAGAATGACACATCATACATTTGAACTGTAAATTTGATTTTCACTAATTTTGATAAGAATTGAAAGGTTGTTACTTCCTTTTACATATTAAGAAAAGGTTTGCAAAGTAAATTGAGAATCTTTGTGGGTGAGGGAGATATTTGAATCATAACAGAAAATATTTTTCAAACATTTAAAAAAGTTTTAGAATCATTTTAATATAATTATTTGCTAATTAGACACAATAGCTGTTCATAAATATAATTTTAGCCAATCTATTGGCAACTCTACTACATAGTTTAAGATATTATAAGTAATTAGAAAAATGAAGGCTGAATTCTGTATATGTATCTTTCATTTAAATATTTCATTCATATTGAAAATATATATTCAAATTGTTTCCTATTGGTACATTTCAGTCTATTAATTTCCACTAAGCTAGTCATTTTTTAACTACACTTATTTTGGCCCTATAAGTATTCTAATATTTTAAGAAGTAAACATTCTATACCTTATAACAAACAAACAAACAAAAAACCTGGAACTAAATAAGAAACCCATTTTCCTCCACTGATGTCTTCATTTCTGTCCCAGTCCCATGATCTTGGCAAATGGTCTCAAATATTGCTGCAAGCCTATCTGGATCAGCATTTTCATTTATTTTTGTACAATTGTTCTTCATTATAATACCTCAGTGAAATCTAATATTTCATTTCTGAATTGAAGACCTAATCATCCACCCAATTGCCTGTGATAGGTTCAGATACCATCCAAACCATTCCTATTTTTTCTATCTCCCTTAACACCTACATAAAGTCAGGGAATCAGCCCTATATACCTGAGAGAGAACTTTTTCATTGTGTTCCTGCTAACAAAACTTGGTTCAGGATATTATATGTTTTTATTTTAGCTATCATAGCTATCTCTTAAATGATTTCTGTAGCTATCATAGCTATCTCTTAAATGATTTCTGTACAGTACTTCTAGTTACTTCTTATCTCCACATCAGTCTCCAAGTTTTTAACCATCAATAAAATTTTCTAATTCTTCTTCTTCAGTCAAATCATATACTGAATTGCTGAGCAATGTTTGTATGAGGATAATATCTAGACTTCAAAGCATATTGTGCAAAAAAAAATTTTCTATTTTACAACTATTTGTTCTAAATCCATCTATCACATCTATCATTTTTTCCAAAGGCATGGTTTATGTTTTAGTCACAATGGCCCCAGTATTCATCAGAAATAACATTGTATTTCATTGTCCTATATGTGTATGTGCATATATAATTAATATACATATTATGCTAAAATGTATATAATTTCATGTATTTGCCTCTTTCTGGATTGTTCTGTAAACTTACTTTTCTCAAAATGTTCAGAAAAGATTTTAACACATGCCTCATATTCTACCAGGTTCTCTTAAAATCTTAAAACCCCTCTCGCTCAATGTGGGTTAAGTAATAACTACTCTGGATTCCCAAAGTACTTTATTTCTATATTATAACACTCTCAACATATTTATCAATTTATTTATGAATTTTCTTGAGTCAACTGAGGTCTTAACTCATCATCTTTACCTTGAGGAGCTTCCAGTACAAAGATATTCAATAAATATTAATTGAATGAATATAAATGTGTTCAACTATTCTATAGAAAGCAGCAATATGAGGTGAAAAAAATGATGACTTTATAAGGAAGAAACAAAATCAGTGAGTCATGGAGTTTCAAAAAAAAATTTCCCTTTAGAAATTGCACAGTATAGTACTTAGCCTTTAAATAATCAAATTTAAAATCAAAATTTCATTAAATAATTAGATTAAAATGAGACAATTCTCTAATAGCCCTAAGCTTTTAAGCTTTGGAGTTTGTAAGAGGCTAATTAATTAATTAGAAATATCCCATGTACTTTTGTGTAATTATTTGTCTTTTTAATAGCAAAGTGGCTAATTCATGTTCCTTGTTAAAATGTTAAAGACTTATAACCATTTAGAAAGTAAATCTTCCATAGTTCTGTCACCCACATTTAACAGTTATTGTATTTCATTTACTCATTTTCTCATTACTTTATTTTGAATTATACTCAATGAAATATTAATCAGTTGTTTTGACATATTAAGGAATATAGTATTAAATACACTAAGTAACCAACATCATTAACTTAAGCTTTTTTTTTTGGACAGACAGCGAGACTGTGATAAATGTATGGAAATAAAAAGAAAGAGTCTTATTCTCCATGGAATAAAATTTTGTTTTGTAAAGTTTGAAAAATATAATAGCAATGAATATTTTTTTCAACTTATCATTATTTCTTTTAAACTGAATCTTTGCAATGAAATTACTGGGTAAAGGATAAAGAACTCTTTAGGTTTTGAGAACACATTATCAAATCAGTTTCTAAGATTATATAGATTTGCATCTTTCCAGTAATGTTTAGGATGATACTTTTCTACACTGAGCACCATGAATTTTTCAATCTTTACTTACTTGAGCATGATGTGCTCTCTCTTTATGTATATATGTATTTTTCCACTCTTCTTCAATCCCTATTCCAGTTTTAAAACCTATTTGTAATAATACTATCCAACCCTGATGAACAGTTTTAATAGGCAAGACATTGTTTTAAGGACTTGCATATATTATCTCGTATCACCGTAGCACTTCTTTAAGAAAATATTGTTATCTATGAGTTTTAATATTTGATGATGCATTTATCTTTTATGTATTTTCTTTACAAAAAAGTAATTTCTATTTATAGGTTTTGCCATTTTACTATTACGTACTTTCTTTCTTATTTTTTATACTTAGTTATTTTTTGAGTTTTTATTGTGATAAAATACATCACATAGAATTTAATATTTTACCATTTAAAGTGTACAGTTCAGTGGTTTTAGGTATGAATATTGTTTGTTCTTAAGAAAGAAAGAAATTCTGTCACATGCTACTATGTGGATAAACATTAAGCACATTAAATTTAATTTACTTTAAATAATTTAACTATTTTCTCAGTACCAGTGTTTTATTCTATAATAGAAGAAATGGGAAGTATGACTTGATTAATAAAAATGTTTTAGCCAATTATTTGATAAGATCTATTCACTTTTATGATTATCATTGAATATGACAATTGATCAAAAGATTCTGATGTACAGCATCAACTATATAATCCAGGTGTTTTCATAGATCACAAAATAATTGCAGGAAGAGTGTCTCCTGTCAGAAACAGTCCAATATCTAGTGGCCCTGAGAGTCATAATTATATCAGTACCGATAGGATCATTTATCACTTCCCAAATATCAAGCCAGCTAAAATTCTGCCTTCCACCATCCTATTCTTTAATCATGAACCTGGGCAATTATAGTAGCCAAAAATTGGTAAATCTGATTTCAAAAAGGGAGATCAAAGAGTTCCCTAACATTTAATTTAGTTAGCTTTATATTCATATCTAAATCTTGAAATATTTCAAGGATTGAAAATTGAAACAGTATATTTTTAAACTTTCTACTCAAGTAACTATCTTGTTTTATACAAAGGCAATTTCACAAGTATTTTTCTCTAGTAACCTCCTAATCACCTCCTTTTCTGCACCTCATCTTTCTCTAGTTCACGGGCTCTGACAGGGAAATAACTCACTATACTATTTTCTAGGCTAATGTTTTTAGTATGTATGGGTCATTCTGGTTTACAAGTCCAAATGAGTTTCAGTTTCCTGATAAATAAAACTCCTTGTAAATAACCTAAGAACAGGCTCTTTCAGATGCTGTTATTTACATCTCGCTAGCCTAAGAAAAAGAATATTGCCATTTTTATGGATTCATTAAACTAGTAGGGGGTTTCTGTATTGTTCCACTGAAATATAGTCTATATAAAAATTAATCTTTAAAAATAAAAAATCTCTATACAACATTATTCATTCAGACATGAAATTGGAAGAAGTTATCCCTCAAGAACCATAAGCTACAGCCTAATATTTGATCAAGAACAAAACAAAACCAAACAAATATCAAGGCAAGTAGAAAATGTCCTATTTTTCTGAAGCAGTGAGACTTGAGGATCAGGAATAAGGTTGCAAAGAAATTCAAAAGATATTCAGTATTATTTCTGAGGATTAATAGTCATTTGCTGGATATTATGACTAAGAAAAGAATAACTTTAAATATCAACAAATATATCCAAAATTGAGAAACATTTAGCAATTATGTTAATTTGTAATGAGGAAGGAATAAGCAACTAGGAACTGAATGTGACCAAAAAAAAAAAAAATTGTAAAATATATAGATTTATGGGGGCAAAATTCAAATAAACCCCCCCTTCAAATCTCAATGAGTTTAGATGTATTTCATCCACAAACAAGAAGTAGAGTTTACTGCTTTAATCTTCTCAAGAGTCAAGAGTCTATTTTCCTTAACTTCTACATAGCAGATCAAACAATGTCTACTTTCCTGGGTCAGCTCTATCCCCACACCCCATGTTACCCAGGTAAGGGCTTTCCACTGTGTTAGCTAAGGGACTACAGCCACCTCATACTCCACATTCTCCCATATCAATCAGCTGGAGGAAAGAGCTGGTCTTTCTAACTGCAACATGGCTTAGGTACAGCTCCTGAATTCTATAATCACAAACGTTCCCTGTTACTCAAATGACTAGAGGGATGTGGTATGTTGACTGGCTTCAGTCAATCATGGCGTGTTCTTAGAGCCTTTGTTGTTGTTGCTCAGTTGCTCAGTCATGTGACTTTTTTGAGACCCTGTGTACTATCGCCCTCCAGGCTCCTCTGTCCATAGGATCTCTCACACAAGAATACTGGAGTGGTTTGCCATTTCCTGCTCCAGGATCTTCCCAACTCAGGGATCAAACTTGAGTTTCCTGCATTCCAGGTGGTTTATTTACCACTGAACCACCTGAGAAGACCACTCTTGGAGCTGAGAATAGAATAATTTTCGCAGTAATAACACAAATAAGACTGGGAGAGGGGCAAATTTCCCAAACACAAAAAAAACAGGCTAATGTGAGTGGAATAAAGGAAAAATGAGAGCCAAGGTACACTTGTCCATGACAAACAATTTTATTAATCCTAGTGGGACTGTAGAATAGAACAAGTATAAGTGTGAAGTAATGCAAATACCACTGTAATTTTGTCTCCCACTTCCCCTCAGTTGGGGAGACATTTCTCTTCAGCCAGTAAATAACAACTCTGTCAAGCCTCATGACTTTTTTTTTTTTTTTGTCATTTTCAAGTAATAGGGAATCCCAGCATTACTTTATTCATAAAATGAAGCCTTGATTCCTAAAGTAGAATGTTGGATACAGTATATTTATCATTTCGACATTTATTCAGGAGTGAGTCTTTCCCAGTATCCTTTTTTTCAGAGAAATACTGAATGCTGATGTGCTGCTTGATTTTTAGAAGGAGAAATGATTGGCCTTCCTTGTTCCATATCCATATATTCACTTGATGCAGTGAATCCCCCCAGATTTGTAAATACCTGGAAAAAGGAAAGACAATGTACTAACCCTGACTTGAACCTGTCTTAAGATGGCTTTGGCTCTTTGGAAATGACAGATGTTTGAAGTTCACTTTGCTCTTTGGTGATGTCATGAAATATACTGAAGTCCCTTGCTGGATTTCTCTGACTATGTACATACCAGAGGAGTGGAGATTCTCCCCTTTAGCCACCTCTCCAGTCTTCTTTAGCTTCTTATTCTCAAGGGTTTCCTCACATTCTTTGACAATTTCTCTTGGGTTAAATTCTATTTTAAATGAGTCAAAGTTGACTTTCCAGGTGGCTCAGTGGTGAATCCACCTGCCATTGGGCGAGATGTGGGTTTGATCCCTGGGTTGGAAAGATCCCCTGGAGGAGGAAATGGCTGCCCACTCCAGTATTCTTGCCTAGGAAATCCCAATGGACAGAGGAGACCAGCGGGCTACAGTCCATGATTTACAAAAGAGTCGGGCATGACTTAGCAATTAAACAACAAAGACACAAAAACAAAGGTAACGAAGGTTGACTTCCATGGTTGGCCCACACATGAGAGCCACACTGTTGTATGTTTTACATTGCCATTGTTGAAAAAGCAATTATTTGCTAAATGTTAGTTTCTATTCTCTCTCTGCCCAGCTGTCTTAGGCTGATAGCCATATCCTTGTATTTTGAGTTTCTTTAGACATTTCTTACGTATCCATCTAGGATGACCTGATAATTCTAACTGGACTTGTATGAGCTGTCCAAGGGGGTTTCCTTGGAATTTCTTCTATTTGTACCTTCCCTTCTTTTGTAAGGCAGTCAAAAGCATTAACTTTTCTTCAAGAAATTGGCACAGACTCTTGTGACATTTTTAGATGAGTGAGGGGTTCCAAGTGACAAGAAAGACATTCTGATTTCTAGTCTGTCTTACTTACCTGGTTCTGTAAATCTTAATTTGCAACTTAATTTAGAACTTTAGAATCAGTTATTGATGGCATTTCAGCTTGTTTTTTTTTTCAATTTGAATAAGGTTAGTTATCACTATCCACACTATTTCTTAATGCTTCCTCACCAAAGCTACCCATCTGATACATGACACATGAGAAAAAGATCCAAATATTTTCCAGTAAGAACAAACCTTGACTTCTTCCTGAGCGATAATCTTATTTGAAAGTGCTTTACATATTCTAAGATAGCCAATATTCTGAGTAGTTTATGACATATATACTAATACTATTTAATTTTTCAAATGAGGAAATGACACATAAAAGTTAAAGAAAGCTTGCTGAAAATCACAGGCATTAATATGGCAGATATAGGATTTAATGTTTGATAAATGACTCTGGATGCTTAATTCTTAAAGAAAAGTGAAAATGTTAGTCGCTCAGTCGAGTCTGACTCTTTTTGACCCCATGGATTGTAGTCCACCCGGCTCGTCTGTCCGTGGGATTCTCCAGGTAAGAATACTGTGAAAAGTGAAAGTAAAGTCACTCAGTCATGTTCAACTCTTTGCGATCCCATGGACTGTAGCCCACCAGGCTCCTCCATCCATGTGATTCTCCAGGCAAAAATACTGGAGTGGGTTACCATTTCCTTCTCCAGGGGGATCTTCCTGACCCAGGGATCGAACCAGGGTCTCCCGCATTGCGGGCAGACATTTTTTGACCTCTGAGCCATCAAGGCAGCCTCTGATGGCTCACATGGTAAAGTGTCTGTCTACAATGCGGGGGTTCAAGCCCTGGGTTGGGAAGATCTCCTGGAAAAGGGAATGGCAACCTACTACTGTATTCTTGCTGCACCCCCCACCAAAAAAAAAAAAAGAGGGGGGGAGGGGTGCTCAAAGAATAATTTTCAGTTCAGTTCAGTCGCTCAGTCGTGTCGGACTCTTTGCGACCCCATGAATTGCAGCACGCCAGGCCTCCCTGTCCATCACGAACTCCAGGAGTTCACTCGAATTCACATCCATCGAGTCAGTGATGCCATCCAGTCATCTCATCCTCTGTCATCCGCTTTTCCTCTTGCCCTCAATCCCTCCCAGCATCAGAGACTTTTCCAATGACTCAACTCTTCGCATGAGGTGGCCAAAGTACTGGAGTTTCAGCTTTAGCATCATTCCTTCCAAGGAAAACCCAAGGCTGATCTCCTTTAGAATGGACTGGTTGGATCTCCTTGCATGGGTTGCAATTTCCTTCTCCACCTGTATTATATTTTTCTAAAGATTACCTAATACCTATGTTTCTCAAAGTATGTCATGTTACATAAAAAGCAATGTTGAGGACTTCCATGGTGGTACAATGGAAAAGAGTTCACCTACCAATGCAGGGAGCACAGGTTTGATCCCTGATCTGGGAAGATTCCAAATGTCGCAGGGCAAGTAAATCTGTGCACCACAGCAACAGAGCCCTTGCTCCAGAACTTGGGAGCCACAACTACCGAAGGACCATGAGCTATAGCGACTGAAGCCTGCATCCCTTAGAGCTCATGCTCCACAACAAGAGAAGCCACTGAGATAAGAAGCCCAAACATCACAATGAAGAGCAGCCTCCCTTGCTGCAGCTAAAGAAAGCCCACACAGCAATGAAGATCCAATGTGACCAAATATGAAATAAAAACAAAAATTAATTAAAAAGAGAAAGTAATGTTGAAAGAGAGTTACTTTTTTCTGTAAGAGTTAAATGGAAAGTTAAGTACAAAAAGGGAATTAGTCTATGACCAAGTATTAATATCATACCTTTTTTAGCTCCAAGAAATCATTAAGTCCCTTCACTCTGAATTATATTTCTTACTAGCTGATATGTTTATGTGCCACAATTTACACTCTTTGAAACAGATTTTCCCTGGAGGCTGAAACTGTTACAGGGATGAATTTCCTAGAGAGAATACGAGAAATGACTCCTTCAGCACTGCAGACCCACCCATCACTGGGTAAGTTTAAGGGCTATGTATGGATAAAGACTCATCTCAGTAGCAACATAATGCAACTATACTTTCCCATGATACACAACTTTGCTTGGTTAGTGATAAAAAAGTAATCTAAACTGCTCATCACAGGAAGTTAAGCATTCAAGTAAATATCAGTCTTATTTAGAAGAATCCAGTGGCTGGAAGTTCTTTTCTCTTGTCACAGGGATAAAACTTATTCCATGTAACATAAGCATCTCTTGCTCTCCTTGCACACAAGTTGCAGTTCAGGTCATATGAAGTCATATCCTGCACACGGTGATTGTTTAATGTTGTACTCCCATGCTGCACTAAGTATCATATCATTCATCCTAGATGACTCCCCTGAAAATTGCTTTTAAAATTTGTGCCAAAAATGCTCATGAAGTGAACAATTTACTATCCATTCGCTATTAAGATACTGAAAACTGTCACTTCAGGAAATTGGATACTGTACCCTGTAAAACATGTTCTGAAGCTTTGCTTTAACAATTACTACCTATCATCCATCAGCTTGTGAGTGTTGTGTTTAGTCAGTTGTTAAATTTAATACCGTAATAACGTTCAGATGTCAGGAAAACAGAAGTACTGAAATCTCATTCTGTGTTTTAGTGAAAAAACGGAAGGTGTTCATGTTTTGTGTTTTGCTTGCTTTTTATATTTTCTTTATTTAGCTATGAACAAAGTCAAGTTATTTCTGGGTGCATAAAGGTTTGTTCTAAATTTTTAAACATGGTTACTTTCACTGATGTTAGTAGACACTGTTTTGACACCACTTTCTGATAATGTCAGATGTTGAAAAAACTAAGATTCTTATTTCAAGTATTTCCCAAAACTATCTATCATTATTTTTAATTTCTATCACATAAACTCTTCTTAATCTAGGGTTAACCCAATTTGATTATTTTTAGCCAACTTTAATGCTTGTAACACTGCTTATAACAAGTAAAAATTTATACCAGCAACAATAATTAAAATATTGGATAACAACTCAAATGTATGCCCAACTTTCAAAGTTTGACTTAAAATTTTGTTTCAGCATGAAGACCTTCCAGATATTTTCATCCTACAGTGATTTCTCCCTGTTCTGAAATCCTAGCACTTATCCTTTTTCCTGAAAAGTAATCAAGTCATTAGGTACAACACTTGACATCTTTGAAGTATGATATTGCCATTTAACACGTGTTAATATTTCATGTTTAAATATCAAAGTAATGAACATAATAAATTTGCAGTTTGTTCAACCTCTTCTAGAAAATAGAAATAGAATGATTGATGATAGTTCTGGCACTGAATGAGTCACTCAAAATCTCTCTAACTCAAATTTATTCTTTTTTTTTTTTTAAGGAGTCATATTTTCCTTCCATAAAATGTACAATTATTAAGTGTTCAATAAGTTTTGGTAATTTTATATACTTTATACAAATTTTATATTCTTTGTAACCATCACTTACATTTCTATCACCTCATCTTTTCTCCCCCCAGTTTCTACCACCATCCTACTATCTGGGGTAACTAGTCTCTGATTTCTACTACTATCAGTTAATTTTGCCTGACTTTGACTTCATAGAAACAGAATCATTTAGAATGTATTCTTAATGTATGTCTTCTTTGGTTTAACATAATATCTTTGAGATTAATTCATGTCACTATATATGTCTCTAATTTATTTACTGTTTAGTCGATATGAATTAAACACAATTCATTTTCATTCCCTGTTCTTTGACATTTGAGTTATTTGAAAATGTTGGTGGACTTCACTGATGGTCCAGAGGTTAAGAATCCACACTTCCACTACAGCAGCCTTGGGACTAAGTAATGAAGGATTAACAAACTAATGCAGGAAACTGCATGCTGTGGCATGGCCAGAAAAAAAGAAGAAGAAAACATGTAGTCTACTGTGAGTCTATTTCTTAAACTGTCAAGTAAAATAAATATAAACAATAGGTCTTGAGTAAATAGTCTAGTTTAGTGTTTTCATTGCAAATAAAATCATATATTGTCTTTGTAATCTTACTAAATTAGCTTATTATGGTAGCTTTATTGGTAGATTCTTTAGGCTTTGATAAGTAGGTAATCATTCCATTAGTCACTAGAGACTTTTTTTTTTTTGCAAACTTTAAACTTTTACTTTGTATTGGGTATACCTGACAATGTTGTGGTAGTTTCAGATTGATTTTTTTCTTCTCAATCTTTATGTAATTAACTTTTCTTTTGTATTATTGCATCATCTAGTAAGTATCTTTAGTGCAAAATTGAATAGAATTAGTGTGAGCAAACATCTTCAATTTATGATAATATGGACCATTAAGTGGACTTCCTAAGTGGTGCTAGTGGTAAAGAACCCACTTGCCAATGCTGGAGACATAAGGGTTATGGGTTCAATCCCTGTGTTGGGAAGATCTCTGGGAGGAGGGAATGGCAACTTACTCCAGTATTCTTGCCTAGCAAGTAGATGCTTTTTAATTAATTAAGGGAGTTCTCATATTAATATATTGCTCACAGTTTTTATGATGGCAGAGTGCTTCAGTTCAGTTCAGTTCAGTTCGGTTCAGTTCAGTTGCTCAGTCGTGTCTGACTCTTTGCGACCCCATGAATTGCAGCACGCCAGGCCTCCCCGTCCATCACCAACTCCCAGAGTTCACTCAGACTTACGTCCATCGAATCAGTGATGCCATCCTGCCATCTCATCCTCTATCGTCCTCTTCCTCTTCTGCCTCCAATCCCTCCCAGCATCAGTCTTTTCCAATGAGTCAGCTCTTTGCATGAGGTGGCCAAAGTACTGGAGTTTCAGCTTCTGCATCATTCCTTCCAAAGAAATCCCAGGGCTGACCTCCTTCAGAATGGACTGGTTGGATCTCCTTGCAGTCCAAGGGACTCTCAAAAGTCTTCTCCAACCCCGCGGTTCAAAAGCACCAATTCTTTGGCACTCAGCTTTCTTCACAGTCCAACACTCACATCCATACATGACCACTGGAAAAACCATAGCCTCGACTAGACGGACCTTTGTTGGCAAAGTAATGTCTCTGCTTTTTAATATGGTATCTAGGCTGGTGATAACTTTTCTTCCAAGGAGGAAGTGTCTTTTAATTTCATGGCTGCAATCACCATCTGCAGTGATTTTTAAGTCCCCAAGAAATAAAGTCTGACACTGTTTCCACTGTTTCCCCATTTATTTGCCATGAAGTGATGGGACCAGATGCCATGATCTCTGTTTTCTGAATGTTGAGCTTTAAGCCAACTTTTTCACTCTTTTCTTTCACTTTCATCAAGGGGCTTTTTAGTTCCTTTTCACTTTCTGCCATAAGGGTGGTGTCATCTGAATATCTGAGGTTATTGATATTTCTCTCGGCAATCTTGATTCCAGCTTGTGTTTCTTCCAGCCCAGCATTTCTCATGATGTACTCTGCATATAAGTTAAATAAGCAGGGTGACAATATACAGCCTTGATGGACTTAATTTTGTCAATAACATTTCCTGCATTATTTGTCCTTTATTCTCTTAACATGCTAAATTTCATTGATTAATTTTCAAGGAATAACACAATCTTGAACTTTTTGGATAAAACCCAATTGATTATGAGTAATTTTCTCTCACTTTCTCTCTTTCTCCCTCCCTGTCTCTCTTAATATCTTACTTCTCTTTTATCGTTCTGTGATATCAGAGATAGGCTGGACTTGATAACTTCCTTCCATATTTTCTAAAAGTGTTTTTTTTTTTTCAAATTGGTATCATTTCCTTTTTTATTTTATTTTTATTTATTTATTTAATTTTTATTTTTACTTTATTTTACTTTACAATACTGTATTGGTTTTGGCATACATTGACATGAATCCGCCACGGGTGTACATGAGCTCCCTAACATGAACCCCCATCCCACCTCCCACCCCACATCATCCCTCCGGATCATCCCTGTGCACCAGCCCCAAGCATCCTGCATCCTGCATCGTACATAGACTGGCGATTCGTTTCTTACATGATAGTATACATGTTTCAATGCCATTCTCCCAAATCATCCCACCCTCTCCCTCTCCCACAGAGTCCAAATGTTTGAGGAATTCCACAGGTAAATCTCTCTGAACTTTGGGTTTTTTGTGTGGGAATGTTTTAAACTAGGAATTAGAGTAAGGTACGCTCAGGTCAAATAGATGACTCATTGAAAAGACCATGATGCTGGGAAAGATTGAAGGTGGGAGGAGAAGGGGACAACAGAGGATGAGATGGTTGGATGGCATCACTGACTCTATGGACATGAGTTTGGGCAAACTCCGGGAGTTGGTGATGGACAGGGAGGCCTGGCATGCTGCAGTCCATGGTGTCACAAAGAGCAGGACACGACTGAGCGACTGAACTGAACTCAACTGATGCTCAGTTCATTTATTTCTTCTCGTTTCAGTAATTTGTTTTAGTTTTGGTATATTGTAATTTTCAATTGATTAAAATTATTGAATTTATTGAAATAAATTTGCTGCTAATATATTATTATCCTTTCACTATCTGCTAGATCTGTGGTAATTTTCTTGGTATTGGCAATTTGTGTTATTTATTTGAATCAGAGTTTCTTTAGGTTTATTAATTTTCCTAAACTTATCAAGGAATCTTTTTTTTTTTTAGTTTTTTTTGCTTTCTTCTATTGCTCTCTTTATTCTGTATAACATATTGCATTTCCCATTGTTAACATTTTTGTTCTACTAATGTTGCTTTAATTTGCCCTTTTTTCAAGTTGGAAGCTAAAAGATGGATGTTGTCTTCCTTTGTTTCTTGTAGCTACATTCAAAGCTATACATTTTTCTCTAATCTCTGCTTTCACTATACCTCACAACTTCTGAAAAGTTGTGTGTCATTATCATTCAGTTCAAAATAGTTTCTAATTTTTTGTGACTTATAGGCAAATGATAAATTAATTGCCCCATTTTAGCTAAAAGAAACAGAAACTTCTATTTATATATGTTTTGTTATAAATATTTTTCTTGGCAAAACTGCAGCTGAGAAATGGAGGGAAAAGATTTATTTATGAGTTTAATTAATGGCCTTTGTTACTAGGACACAAGATAAGAAAAATGAGACACTCAGAGCATTTGGCATGTTTTACAGTGTCTGTACAATTTTGACTTATCCAAAAAAGAGCTTCTATAGTATTCTTGGAATGGAGAACACCATCTTGAAAAAGTCAATTTTAGTTTTAAAACAGATCTCCCTGCACTCCCCCATTTTATTACCATGTGAAAAGTCTGTGAACCCAATATTTTATGAGTACAATAATGGGGTTAATGTTCTAAGATTTATATCATCTAGATTTATACATTGGTTTAATTTCTACAATAAGCAATCACATTTTCCCAAAAATGTTATATCTACAAAATATAGAACTATGTGTGTTCTCCTTTGTTATATCAAATTGAAAATTCTGATTTCACTTGAATGTAAATGTGTTTTAGTGATCCTTGGTTAGTTGGATTTATTTAACATAATCTCAATATATATCAAAGAATAAGTACTTTCCATAACCCAGTTAATGACCATAATGCAATTAAGTTGTAAAAATTAATACATAAATAAAAAGAAAGATAACAAAATACTTCTATAAAATTTGCCCATGTGGTCAGAAATAATGGTTTACATGTGTTATGTTTTCAGCCTCAAGGAACTATTTTCAGTTTAGAATTTGCTACCTCACAGGTACCCTGGGGTATATTGTTCAACCATGCTTTTCATTTATGTTTTGGTGTGTAAAACAGAAGCTGGGAAGTAAAGAGAGATGCATCTGTGATGTCACATCTGACATGTTTCTGAGTTTAGATAGCATTCACTTCATTAATTCCCAGGAATCAGGGACTGGAAGGAGGAAAGAGCATGATGAGTAAGCTGCTAGGTGGAAGTAATTGTTTCCCTAATTGAAGGATATTTCACGGTGTGTTAGCACAGTAGCTCATCTATAGCTAAAGAACAGGGCAAAGATTCTCATTTGTTGTACAATATAAGAATGGGACACAGTAACAACAAAGACAAGAATTTCCAGATGTGATGCTGTAAACTGTAGGCAGAAATCATGTCTTCGTACAGATTTTGAGGATGTCAGGTAGGCATGCACTGGACCTCCATTCTTTAAGTGTAGTCAGAGTGCACAGGGCCGTCATCTTCTACCAAGAGATGCCTAACAGTCCTAGGACCTCTGCTCACTATAGATTTCATATGGTTTGAAATACATAACTGAATTCCAACTGAAAGTATTTTGTACATTTTCTTAGAGCATTACTTCTCAACAGTGAAGGTATCACCCTCCAGAGAAAGTTCTGGAAATTTTGTGGCACTGTTTTTCTTACCAAAATGTGGTGGGAGATAGGTATTTGGTGTTAAAATCTTTTAATGGGCAGAGGCCAGGTCTCTTAGACAATACTGAACTGTCTGGGACAATTTTTCATAATGAAGAATCACTCTGAATTTCACAAAATTTAAAAATCCTCCTCTAGCTAATCAGTTCTGGGAAAAGCCTATTTAAATATTATCTGATACACAGCATGCTTTGTAGTCAAATGTATTTGTTCAGTTTTTACTGCATACCAAAATTTCAAGAATAGATTACTATAAAATACATTGAGAGAGGAACATGTTATTTTGTTATTATTTTTCAGAATTACTAAGAATTAGTTTTCACTTCAAGAAACTGACATCAGCTCTAATTATGGTGTTTGAGTTCTCCATAGAACATTCTTGTGCCACAATGCATTTGTAGCTGGGATTTATGATGCCTATAAATGTATGTGTGTGTGTGTGTGTGTGTGTGTCTGTGTGTACAAGCCTCATTCATGGGATTTTTCTATTGTAGTCATATTTGAGCATTTACAAATGAAACTACTTTGTTTCATTTATAAGAGGAAAGTGGAAAAAGCTGGCTTTAACTCAGTATTAAAAAAACTGAGATTGTTTCATCTGGTTCCATCACTTCATGGCAAATAGATGGGAAACAAGTACAGGCAGTGACAGATTTTCTCGTCTTGGGGTCTAAAATTATTGTGGATGGTGACTGCAGCCATGAAATTAGAAGATACTTGCTTCTTGGGAGGAAAGCTATGACAAACCTAGACAGTGTATTAAAAAGCAAAGACATCACTTTGCTGACAAAGGTCTGTATAGTCAAAGCTATGGTCTTTCCAGTAGTCGCATACAAATGTAAGTGTTGGACTATAAAAAAGGCTGAGTGTTGAAGAACTGACACTTTCAAATTGTGGTGTTGAAGAAGACACTTAAGAATCTTTTGGACAGCAAGCAGAACAAACCAGTCAATCTCAAAGGAAATAAACTCTGAATATTCATTGGAAGGACTGAGGCTGAATTTCCAATACTTTGATCACCTGATGTGAACAGCTGACTCTCTGGAAAAGACACTGATGCTGGGAAAGATTGAGGGCAGAAGGAAAAGAGGGTGACAGAGGATGAAATGGTTGGATGACAACCTGGATTCAATGGACATGAACTTGGGCAAACTCTGGGAGATAGTGAGGGACAGGGAGTCCTGGCATGCTGCAGTCCATGGAGAAGCAAAGAGTTGGACATGACTTTGTGACTAAACAAAAACAACAAGAAATTTTGTTGTAAATTACATTGTTTTTTCTCATCTTTGTATTAAATTTAGTGTGCTTTTAGAATATGTTTGTACAATAAATAAGGTGTTATAAAATATTTACTACTAAAAGAAAGTTTTTTTTTTTTTTCTGAGATACCCGAGAACTATTTTCCTAGACTTTACATGCTTTTGAGGAAGTGATACCATCAACTCTGCCACCATCCTCCTGGATCACTTCTGTCAGGTACCACCCACCAAAGGGACATATTGTTGAATGGTAGCTAGACTTGTATCGAGTTTACCAAAAATTTTGTTTGGGTTTTCCATAACACATTATGGAAACCCAAATGAACTTTTTGGCCAACCCAATATTTCTAAGCCCTCTGGAAGGGGTATCAAAAACAGCAGTATATTACATTAACTCTGTTCATGTTGGTAACAGACAGGATAGGTCTGTTTTTCTCAAACATGTATGTTATCCCTGTTCTCATGTCTTCCCTGGTGGCTCATTTGGTAAAGAATCTGCTTGCAATGTGGGAGACCATGTTCAGTTTTGGCTGGGTCAGGTAGAGCCCCTGCAGAAGGAAATGACAACCTACTCCAATATTCTTGCCTGAAAAATTCCATGACAGAGGAACCTGGTGGGATACAGTCCATGAGGCTGCAAGCGTTAGACATGACTTACCAACTAAACCAGCACCACTACCTCAATCATTTATCCATATTCTTTTTTTTTGAATTCTCCAATTATGTCTCCAGTGGTTTTTTTTTTTTAATTAATCTCAACCATCAACTAAATCCATTTGTCTTTCACTGATGGTTCACATTTTCTGAGAAATTACAAAAGTGTCCCCCTCTGTTTAGACTAATATTTCACAATTAATTAAAAATTGATATAAAGGCTCACATAATATTAGAAAAATAAAGCAAACTCTAGAAAATATATCAATCCCCAGTCATCATATTTAATATTACATGAATTATTTCCTTCATTGTTTCTGTGGGAAGCTTTGTTTTTATACCTGACTGAATTGGTAATATATCATGTCATGTGTTAGGTGATTGGTGGAGCATAGCTATATTTGGGTCACTTTATGTAATTTTTAATAGAGGGCCATATAAAAATGCTTTTAGACACATATTATAAAGACAGGCCTGATCTGATGGCTTTCTTTTCATCTCTTTCTCTATTTCTGCATCTCTCTTTTTTGTTTATCTGAAAGTTGGCCTATTTTAAAGCAGTCTGTTAAAGCAACAGTGGTTTTGAAACACTGTATGGAAAGAGCTCATTTTAAAGAAACCACTCAAGAAATCATTAGCAGCTCATATAGAAAAGAAAATATGTATAAGGTATATTTTTATGGCTGAGGTCTGACACTCACAATTGAGAGGAAATGTGTGTGTGTGGGGAAGTCTTTCTTCATTAGCAGCATGACCAGCGCACTTAGGGATTTCACTCCCACACATCCATTATTTCATCTATTGTCCTAATTTAATTTTCCATGATTTTCCTGACAGTGAAGGTTGGCAACTCTTAAGTACAGTACAAAAGGTTTGCAGCACTCGTGTTAATAATTACACAAGCTGCTGAAGCTTTTTCCTGAAGGGTGCATTGTCAAAAAAATCAAATTTAAACAAAAGCAGAAGCTACAGATGTGAGTGAAGCTGGAATCCCTGAGTGCCTTTGTTGCTGTTGTTGTTTTTATCCATGGAAAGAAGCTACCTCGTGAAGTCTAAATGTTATTAAAACATTCACACCATTTGGAACCTTTTGAACAAGGAGTCGGACACGACTGAGCGACTGAACTGAGCTGAACTGAGAGCTTTAAACAGGAAAACAAGATATTTGGAGAACTGCCATCAAATTGCTGCTGCTATTGTCCCTGCTGTCACATACCAGGATCTTTCTGACAATATGAAACTCAGATTTCTACATTTTTTTCTTAGCCAAATCAATTAGTTTTCTAAAAATGCATTGGCTAGCTTTAGAATAGCTGATTATAGCCTCCTAAATGTGGATGAAAAGTGAACTCGAATCCATTAACCTTCTACCTTTTCTTTAAGGATGCCATCAGTTTCCCTTATTTCATTCTTTGTTTTTACAGAAGCCCAAATTCCCCACAGTGTGAAGCTGCCTTGTACCACTGAGGTCCATGTACTACCAGTTTTCCATCATGTGCATCAGACTCTCTGAACAAAGAGGTTAATCATGGGTTATTAGAAAGAGTCTTCAAATATCTGTGTCCATCAACTTTTGATAATAGACTAAAGGAATGTTGTCTCATTCATTTAGTATCAAACCTTCAAAACTATATGAAGATGCTTTTGTGAAACATAATATACAAATATATTTAAAGGTGACAATACAATAGTACTATACAGATATTTAAGATATAAAGCCAAGACATTTTTACTATCATAAACTTACCTTGCCCCAAGCCATTGAGTATATGCTAATGGGTTGAAGGAGTTAACTAGAACTATAAAAAGAGAATAGCTCATCTAAATTTTCACTTGATTTTTTGAGTCAACTGAGAAATAACAGATTCCCAAAATAGGCTACCTGTAGAGAGATTTTTTCCTTAAAAATCTTCAGCAGCAAACCTGCTATATGTCATTATTTGAAGAGTATAAATATAAGGAATGTTCTCCCCCATAGGAAGGAGTGGGAAGTCCTTATACTTCCTGATGATACCATGTCACAATTCTGCCAGAGACTCTAAACAGAGTCCTAGCATACATCAACTACATCCATCCCTCCATCTAGGTTGAAGAAGAAGCATAAAGTGGAGAGATTTTGTCCCATTTACTTTTTGGAGCTCATGAAAATTGCTGCATTAAAACAGAGGTGATAACAAGAAATGTTTAGGCAGAAAGAATGCCCAAGATAAGAGTTCAGTTTCCAAATAGACTGCATGTGAAACTGAATAAAGACTTGGATCCTTGTGTGGCTTTTAAGAAGCTGAGGATTGAGTGATGGCTGTGCCTAGGGTTCAGCTGAAGTCTGAGATGAGGGTCCTTAACAGAGCCACCTGCTGGGGCAGTTGTAAGCCACAGTTACAAGAAGAACACAGTGGATTCTTCGAGTTTAGCACCACCAGAGGGTTGTGAAAAGGAGTAGGGGGATATCATAGCAGAGTGTCAACTGTGTGGACTCAAAGGAGGGACTGCTTGGGTTTAAAATCCAGCCATACCTCTTACTAGCTGTGCTAGCAAGTTACCTGACCTCATTAGATCTCCATTCCATTATTTATTTGAGATTATTAATAGAGCCTTCCCTTTAGAGCTGTTATTAAACTAAATCGGCTGTAACTATAACGCACTTGAATATACCTGGGCATGGTAAGTGCTGTGTGTGTGTGCTTGTTAAATAGTAGAGTCAGCAAGGGGTAATGGAAGAGCTTGCTGTGAGTTGTTATGGTGGTTTTGTCCTTCCAAGAGAACAATCAACCACACCAGCTGCAGGCACTTCTGCGGATGCTTACAGGACAGAGATCAATGCGCAAAAAAGATGACATGAGCTTCCCTCACCACTAATTATCCAGAGGAGACAACATGTAACAACATATAGACCAGACATTACACCTTACAATGATTTTGCATAAACTTCTTACTATACCAAAATGCCACACAGGAAAAATCAATAAGTTCATTTGAAAGAAAAATCATGAAACATTGAGCACGCACCCTAATAAAAAAATAAAAGTAAGTTTTTTTTCACCTTTTTGTACTCCACTAGGGACATTTATGGGTAAAATCAGAGATGAGATTAATTGTAGTTGAAAATATTTTTCTTTAGTTATTTTATTCTTTCAGTCAATTTTGCTACCTCTAATCATGTGTTTGGAGAAGGAAATGACAACTCATTCCAGTATCCTTGCCTGGAAAATCTCATGGACAGAGGAGCCTGGTGGGCTGCAGTCCATGTATTAAATATAGAAGCTATAAAATTTTTGTTTTGTTTTTGGTTTTGTTTTAGTCAATATATACTAAAAGTACAAGTACTCTCCTGAGTCATAGAAGTGCAAACATTTCTTTTCCTTAACAAAGTGTGATCTTGACTCTTGAGATGTTTGAGAATTACACTTTGGACCTATTGCTTCACCTTTGAGCCCCTTCTATCAAAGTTGACCTATATCCATTTCATGACTCTTCACCTGAATTTCAAACTGAATCTGGAATCTCCCACAGTAAGCATTTCAGAAACTATAAAGAAAATAGGGGAGCATGAGCAAAATTTAAATGACATCATATTTTTATGTACCTGTCTTGCTTGGAAAATCCCATGGATGGAGGAGCCTGGTGGGCTAGAGTCCATGGGGTCGCTAAGAGTTGGACACGACTGTCTTCACTTTCACTTTTCACTTTCATGCATTGGAGAAGGCAATGGCACCCCACTCCAGTAATCTTGCCTGGAAAATCCCATGGACGGAGGAGCTTGGAAGGCTGCAGTCCATGGGGTCGCTAAGAGTCGCACACGACTGAGCGACTTCACTTTCACTTTTCACTTTCATGCATCGGAGAAGGAAATGGCAACCCACTCCAGTGTTCTTGCCTGGAGAATCCCAGGGACGGGAGAGCCTGGTGGGCTGCCGTCTATGGGGTCGCACAGTGTCAGACACGACTGAAGCGACTTAGCAGCAGCGGCAAAGATTTTACAGTTTTAGAGAGATTGGAATAATTATAGTTACCTTTCACTGTCTGTATTTAGCTCTTTGATAACTTGAATTGATAAAATAGTTGATATATAAAGCTCCCTAGAATATATCATTAAAACTTACATAAAATATGGAACATTAATTTTTATTTTACAGTCTCTGGAAGTTTTTAAATGTTTCTATTTTTAGAATTTTTGATTAATTGAGCATAATTATGAACCTTTTAAAATCATTTCAATGAAATATACTTTTATCTGCTTCAATATGAGAAAATTCATGTGAAACCTAAGAACTTTTATGTTAGTTTAATTTTTGTAAAATAATTATCATGTTTATATTATTGACAATGACAATCATTATTTGGTTTGAAGTAATATACTAATTCACTATAAACACTCATGTTAACAAGACCAGGATAGGATAATATGATTTAATTCCATAGTGCATATGAATCTCAGCTCATCTCAGTAAATAAGACAAAAATAAAATCTAGCATAGAAACATTTTTCATGAAAGAGAGATATGACATTTGAAAAATATTTTGCTACAGTGTTTTATAATTTTCACAGCATTGGTACACACACCACATCTAAAAGTAAGGTTTTCTACCTCACTTTCTCCTAATATGGCAACTATTTGACATGGCTAAGCAGATAAGAGAACAAGGTAAAAACAGAGTAATTAAGCAATTTGTCCAAGGTCATCTTAATAGTTAATAGTGGAAACTGGAATAAAAACAAAGATCTCTGGACTAATGTAACATTCATATTCTTAGCTAAATGGCAGTTAAACAGGAAAAACACAATGAGAAAGAAATTCCAGGGCTCTTAACCCCCATTTATGCAGCTGTGGCATTTGACAATGATGTTCAGGAATGAATTAAAATGACAAAAACAGGCTGCAAGATCATATTTACCTGCTTAAACCAGACGAGCTTTTCACCTTTTTCATTGCAGCAGTAGCATGCATTCTCAGGAGCTGCAGTCTGTTTGTTTAAGAGAATTTGTAAAAAGTATTAGCAGAAAACACTCACATTCAAAGAGAACACTTAGGCAGCTTCATATCCAGCATCTAACAGAATAGAAAACAGGACAATAAACAGCCAGAAAGAGAAACAAAAGCCAAATATGAAAAAAAAAGTAGACACTGAAATCTATTTAATACTATTAAGAAGCTCTCTGGGTTTCCCAGATGGCTCAGTGGTAAAGAATCCACCTGCCAATGCAGGAGACATAAGAGATGTGGGTTCCATTCCTGGGTTGGGAAAATCCCTTGGAGAAAGGCATGGCAACCCACTCCAATATTCTTTCCCTGGAGAATCCCATGGAACGAGGAGCATAGCGGGCTACAATCCATGGAGTCACAAAGAGCTGGACATGACTGAGCGCGCGCGCGCACACACACACACACACACACACACACACACACACACACACAACGAAGAAGCTTCTATACTAAAATATTCCCTTGGACCAAATCTAAGACCACCCCACAGTACACATGGTTTATAAGGTCAGGGCAAAAGATCTGCAGGATCAAGAGACATGACCCCATAGAGACTGGGGCCCTCCTGTTGACCGTGTTCTGAGTACCTGGAATCCCAACTAACCCTGAGTCTGCCTTTCAGGCCTGTGGGACCTCCTTTCCTGGGTAGTTGTCCAGGGGGTAGACCTCTAAGGCCCAAGGGAGGGCCCAAAGAGATCTTTTTCAGAAAAGAGAGGATTGAATAGAACTTGAAATTCCACACATGAATGTTTGAGATCTTTTATCATGCAGAATGGAGTCAAATTTAGGATGAGATCTCTTTGACTTGTCAGGTTCCAGCATGGAACTCCAAAGACTATTAGAATTTCAGTCTTTAATCTGGTCTTTCAGGTCATTATGAAGGTACATTTCCAAGGTAGAAGGATGGATATATTGCGCGGAACGATTTTGCACCCTACTTTAAAGCTTCTACATTTTTAGACATGGAATATATAACCCTCCCTTAATATTTTTGACCCAGACTCCAAAAATATCAAGGGTAGGCAGATCTTTGGACTTGTAGTTACTGTACATCTATCTACAGATTAATATAAACTCTTCCATTTTAATGCCTTGTTTCCCAAAACTACTATTTGATTCCACTTTAATATTATCAATTCCCAATGCTATGATTTTATTATAGAATCCTGATTATTTCCCACTTGGCCTATGGCACCTGGTTAGAATATGATCTCCCCATCCTCATCTCATCCTTCTTCCAACCCAGGCTTCTACCTTGCTGCTAAATACATTTAATTAAAATGAATTTAGGAAAAAAAAAATCTGACAATAATATTCTATATTTAAAAATATTATGATTCTCCCCTCATTGAAGGGCTATATTCAAACTTTTGTGTGCTTAGTCACTCAGTCATGTTCAACTGTTTGTGACCCCATGAACTGTAGCCCATAAGACTCCTCTGTTCATGGGGATTCTCTGGGCAAGAATACAGGAATTGGTTTCCATGCCCTCCTCCAGGGGATCTTCTCAACCTAGGGATCGAACCCAGGTCTCCCGCATTGTAGGCAGATTCTTTACCAGCTGAGCTACCAGGGAATTCCCATTCAAACTCCTTAATATAGGACAAAAAAAGCATATTTCAGTGTTTCAGATTTGTCCATTCTCTGTGATCTCTCAGCTTCCATGCCTTTGCTGTGTTGCTTCTTCTACCTGGAAACCGTTTTCTATTTTCTTAGCCTGAATAACTCGTATTCATTCTTCAAGATTCAGTTCGTGTCTCCTGTCCTCTCGGAAGCTTTCTGTTTGTAATTCAGAATGAGACAGGTGCCAAATCTTTGCACTGCTACCTGTGCATTTTTCTGTTAGTGTTCAATACTGTTATTGATTTTCTTGCCTGTCAACTCTGGAGTTTAAACAATTTGAGATTAGAGGTACTGTTATTTCACTTTATTCATAAAATCATTTACAAACATTTGCTGAAATCTGCTCCAGTCCATATACTGTGCAAATCACTAGCCATGTAATGATAAAATACATAATCCTTCCATTAAGGATGCAACAAATACACATGGTTACAGTCACTAGACACTGTGATGTGGGCTTAGATGGCATTAAGTGTTGGTTGTCATGGAAACTCAGAGACAGGTCACCCAATTTTTTCTGCCTAGATGTTACCTGTATAGGGTGAGTGTCTGGTAGGCCCAATGTCTGTTGTGTAATATGCATGTAGGATACCCTTTGAAATCCCTGCATTGGAACCATGTTAAGAACATAATAAATCTGGTGTGCTGTGGAGTGAACAGCATAAATTAGAGATGCAAACAAGGAATGAAAGAAAAGATTCTGATCAGAATTAGGACAAAGTCAGTGTCCAGCCACTTTAAGCTGAGAAAGCATAGTCAGTAGAGTCAGAGTAGAGACTGAAAAAAAATGTATAAATCTATGAATCATTTATCTCAGCTTTTCAGAAATGAGGTGGAGTCTGCAGATGCTGCTAGAAAAAAATAATCTAAAAATACAGTAATATGAATAAATGTTGCTTTAATCAGTTATACATTTCAATAAATTATTGTTCAGTCACTCAGTCGTGTCTGACTCTGTGACCCCATGGACTTCAGCACGCCAGGCCTCCCTGTCCTTCACCATATCCTGGAACTTGTTTAAACTCATGTCCATTGAGTCAATGATGCCGTCCAACCATTTTGTCCTCTGTCGTCCCCTTCACCTCCAACAGAGGAGTAAATTAGCAATTCCTAATGTCTGTCTATACACAGATTTATGATAACTTTGTAGGTCTGTTTAAAATTCATTCTATATGATGAGTTCAGGTTTTCTCAACTCTTTATGTTTCTAATATAATGCATCAATTTTAAAATATCAGTTATTGTCAAGAGATGGAAGTTTAATAATTAAAACATAAATTTGCAGTCCACATTTCCCTTCCCCTCCCTTTTTTAAGGATAGACAATCAGTAAATAGAACCTTGCACTGAATGAAGCAAAAAATGTGGCCATACCTGTTTAAATGTGTCATAGTTAACATGGCCTCTTCCTTTTCTGAGCAAATTACAATTTGGGAGTACATATAACTAGCCCTTAGAAAATCTCTGAGTAAATATAATTGGATCTATAATAAATCATACCATGAGAATAAGGCTTTGCCTACATGACTACTATTGATTTCAGTGATGTCATTTCCCAAAGCAATCTTAATAATAGTAATACTGGTGCATCATACTGAGTACACTAGATTTAATGAGTCACTTCAGGCCATACCTTGGGCCTAAGTCAAATGTTCTGTCGATGTAATTCACTAAAGACACATTGTATAATTTTTTTTTTCTATTTAATCAATAAACCTTTCTGAATACATGTTGAAGGAAAATAAAATCTTATATTTGTTTGAGAATGTGATTTGGGATTATCAAGGGCCAGTTAATCCAGTTTATGTTTATGTCAGTTAATGTGTTTAATCCAGTGTTCCTTAAGTGTTACATAGATAAATTTCTTTGATCAAAAATAGTCCTTGTATATTTCATAAAAAGTTTGTGATGGACAGGAGACCCTGGCGTACTGCAGTCCATGGGGTTGCAAAGAGTCAGATACGACTGAGCCACTGAACTGAACTAAAAAAATGTTAACTAAATTATTAATATTTGAGCCATCACCTGCAATATTTTCTGAAGAATATGTTTCAAAATCTACACATTTTACTTTCAGTTGAAACTAATTCTTTTTATTTATTTGGAGTGGAAACCTACACAGTCTGAGTTATTATTCCATTATTTTCTGCAATAGACAAATTGAACCTTGCTTTCTAATTGTGATTTGTACAGCTCTCTTCTGTGTGCTCACATTCAAATTTTATAACCTACTCTATTTTATAACCCACTGTATAATAGTTGAAACCTAAGTTAATGTGTTTTATAGCAAAATTCAACAGTGAATTTAATATGGACTCTAAAATCTAGACAGATATTAACATTTTAGTGATATCTCAATGTCTGTATGTAAATGTATTTTATTGAAACAAAATAGTAAATTCTTGATAACATAAATCCCAAGAGTTTTCCTTGGAAATTATAAACCCTAAAAAGTCTTTGTCTTTAGTTGTGACATATTTTACATTTAGTACATTACTGTCTCAAAATTAAAGAATATAAACAAGTTATGAAATGTATTCTTTCTCAAAATATTTATATTATAACAAACAGACTGGAAATAGACATCAAGCAGACGTCCTTTAAATGTTGTGAAACATAACCCTGTAGTGTGACAATTGCCCTTACTGATTGTTATATGTAAGAATTATATTTCCAGCTTTATAGGAGATGAATTTCTGCTTAGTACTACAATATTTCTTTTTAATTTGAATATTTCCTTATTTGCACCTGTCATTCTTGTTTTCTTTATAGAAAATAAGAGAAAATTATAAGGCCATTATATTTCTATATCTGAATATATTTTGGCTGAAATCACTTAATCAGTTGTGAAAACAATTCTTACCAGTAGCTAAGCTAGAAGGTGAGTCACATAAAGAACTCAAATATGTAAAAATTTTCTGGTAGGCCTGAAGCTATTTTCTGCATAGATTACTAAAATTATTCTTAGGATAAATATTTGTTCTTGCATTAATTGCTGTAGGTGTATTTTTCTACCTAGCCTCCCATATTTCTTCTTAATAGGTCTAGCTTAAATATTAAAAATGTTGAACTCAATTAACAACCAGGCAGTAATTAAAATATAGTATTATATTTAATTTTTCTTCAGCAAGAGTAGTATATAGTATATAATTCATATGACATAGGATACATAAAATTAATGAAATGAATGTCTATTTGCGTTTCCCAAGTGGTTCGGCCCAGCATTGTTCCTGGTTACTAAAGGCAGTGGGTTCTTAGTAAAAGCTCACAGGCTCCTACCTGCACATAATATGATGATTTGGGAGCATAATATCAAGTCAGTGGAATCACTGTCACAGCCCCTGGAATGGTTTCCTCTGTTATCTTTCGTTTTATACCCTGTAATGCTGCTTGGATGATCTTCTACAATTTGAATCTGTTAATGTCAGTCTCTAGCTTAAAGTATCATTGAGTTGTTCTTAATAGTCTAATTTGAGAAATCCCATATCCTGCCTTTTACACACATTTGTTCATGTCTCTGATGCTTTGCCCATTCTGCACCCCATTGCTAGAAAAACGATCTCCATCCTGCTTGGCTCCCGTGCATCCTTCAACACTTGACTCATGTGTCATCTTGTCTGGGAAGCCTGCCAGCCCTCACCCAGATAGAGTTAGTTGCCCATGCTCTGTGGGCACAGAAGCATCCGCTAGGGTTTGAGATGTGAAAACAGTTTGCCAGAAGAAATCGTACAATATTCATAAGGTTCAAGACTGTCTTCATATTTCTGGGCATCTCAGTTGCTCAGAATAGCCCTTTCCCTGGGTAAGATGTTTCTTCCCTGATTTCAGTGGCTTTTGCTTCAATCAAATCCCCTATAGAAAACATGAGCCGACCTCCAGAGTCAGTCTTGTTTGGCTGGTAGAAGAAGTGAGATTGAAGCTGGAATTAACCAAGTCAATAAATCTCTTTTTCCTGAATGGGGAATGGTCATACCAAAAACAAAACAAAACAAAACAAAAAAACCCCCCAGTAATTCTTTTGTTATTTGTTTGTTGATTTTTCTGGCCTGTACCTCTAACCTATAAACTCAGGAGATTTGGGCTACTATGTTTTCTGTTTTTTAGTGTTTTGAAGGTGGAAGAACAAATGTATAAAGTTTGCTGTATTAACCTTCTTATTTATCCTATACTGTTCTTTTTATTTTTACTATAGATTCAAATCACCGCCTGGTGTTATTTCCTTTTCCCAATATAGTTTTGATGACATATCATTGTGTTGTATTTTTTGTTTTCAAATATATTACGTTTATGTATGTTTCAGGCCTAATGTTTATTACAAGTATATGCATATAGTTTATATAGCTGTTTGTAAAATCAGTTCAGGAAGGAGAAGAAAAACACATATTTTGATCTCTTTTCTAAACACATGACTGTCTTTACTGGTGCTGTTGTTTTATGTTTGGCGTAGGTTTTCAGAAGTGACTTGCTGTCAGCTTGAGGAACTTCCTTTAGTACTTTATGTAAAAGTGGATCTTCTGGGAACAAAATCGTTCAGCTTTTACTTGTCAGGAAATCTCTTTGACTTCTGGTCCCTATTGCTTCTGATAAGACAGAGCTGTTCCTTTTCTTTTTGGAATCCTTTTAAGTGATGAATCATTTTTTCTCTTGTTGTTTTCAAAGGTTGGAGTTTTTTGTTTGTTTGTTTGGTTTTGGGATTTCAGCATTTTTAATGTGATGTATTTTAGTGCTTAAAATTCTCCAAGCCAGGCTTCAGCAATACGTGAACCACAAACTTCCAGATTGTTCAAGCTGGTTTTAGAAAGGGCAGAGGAACCAGTGATAAAATTGCCAACATCTACTGGATCATCAAAAAAGCAAGAGAGTTCCAAAAAAACATCTATTTCTGCTTTATTGACTATGCCAAAGCCTTTGACTGTGTGGATCACAATAAACTGTGGAAAATTCTGAAAAAGATGGGAATACCAGACCACCTGACAAGCCTCTTGAGAAACATGTTTGCAGGTCAGGAAGCAACAGTTAGAACTGGACATGGAACAACAGACTGGTTACAAACAGGAAAAGGAGTACGTCAAGGCTGTATACTGTCACCCTGCTTATTTAACTTATATGCAGAGTACATCATGAGAAATGATGGGCTGGAGGAAGTAAAAGCTGGAATCAAGATTGCTGGAGAAATATTAATAACCTTAGATATGCAGATGACACCACCCTTATGACAGAAAGTGAAGAAGAACTAAAGAGCCTCTTGATGAAAGTGAAAGAGGAGAGTGAAAAAGTTGGCTTAAAGCTCAACATTCAGAAAACGAAGATCATGACATACGGCCCCATCTCTTCATGGAAAATAGATGGGGAAACAGTGGAAACAGTGGCTGACTTTATTTGGGGGGGCTCTAAAATCACTGCAGATGGTGATTGCAGCCATGAAATTAAAAGACGCTTACTCCTTGCAAGGAAAGTTATGAACAACCTAGATAGCATATTAAAAAGCAGAGACATTACTTTGCCAACAAAGGTCCATCTAGTCAAGGCTATGGTTTTTCCAGTAGTCATGTATGGATGTGAGAGTTGAACTATAAAGAAAGCTGAGTGCCAAAGAATTGATGCTTTTGAACTGTGGTGTTGGAGAAGACTCTTGAGAGTCCCTTGGACTGCAAGGAGATCTAACCAGTCCATCCTAAAGGAGATCAGTCCTGGGTGTTCATTGGAAGGACTGATGTTGAAGCTGAAACTCCAATACTTTGGCCACCTGATGCAAATAGCTAACTCATTGGAAAAGACCCTGATGCTGAGAAAGATTGAGAGCAGGAGGAGAAGGGGATAACAGAGGATGAGATGGCTGGATGGCATCATCGACTCGATGGACATGGGTATGGGTGGATTCTGGGAGTTGGTGATGGACAGGGGTCCTGGCGTGCTGCGGTTCATGGGGTCACAGAGTCAGACATGACTGATGGACTGAACTGAACTGAATGTGATGTATTTGAGTGTAGATTTATTCTTCTTTGAAGAAGAGTCATCTTGGTAACACTGACTCAGTGTGGAACTCCTGAGAAGCTGGGGTAGGGGAAAGAAGGGGATGAGTCATGTTTCAGTAAGATTATGCTGTTCTTACTGAGGCTTAGTAGATTTTCTCAAACAAATGTTTCCTCATTTGCTATATGCCCTCATAATACTTTCCAGAGACTTTAAGTGGTGGCTATTTTTATAAATTTCACGAGTTATTGTTGTTTCACTGGAGAATAAGTCCATGGGGCTCCTTGTAAACACATGTCAGATATTGCCGTCTTGCCACTATTTTTAGCTATTTCTGAGAACAACAGACACTATACATCTAGAGATACATACAGGAAGCAGACTCACAGAAAGAGGAAAAAATAAGAAAGAGAAAAACATCTCTCTGGGGTCCCTATGACTTTCACATCTTGGGTTTTGCCTATGAAACTGAGCTGACTTCTTGCTATTATGTTCTGTGAGATACTGATAACCTCCTTAAAACACATCATCCTTCTTGTGCTGGGATTAATGCTATTTGTGGGCAGCTAAAGTTGCTCTATATAGTCAAAGCTATGATTTTCCCAGTAGTCTTGTATGGATGTGAGAGTTGGACCATAAGGAAGGCTGAGTGCCGAAAAATCGATGCTTTGAACTATGGGGTTGGGGAAGACTCTTGAGTGTCCCTTGGACAGCAAGAAGATCAAACCAATCAACCTAAAGGGAATCAAACTTGAATATTCATTGGAAGGACTGATGTTGAAGCTGAAGCTCCAATACTTTGACCACCTGCTGCAAAGAGCCAACTCACCAGAAAAGACCCTGATGCTGGGAAAGATTGAGGACAAGAGAGAGGGCAACAGAGGATAAGATGGTTGTATGACATCATCGACTCAATGAACATGAGTTGAAGAAAACTGTAGAGAGTAAACAACCAGAAACCCTGATGTGCTGTAGTCCATGGAGTCACAAAGAGCTGGATATGACTGAACAACAACATAGTTGCTCTAGCCAAGTAAATAATTTATGAGTTAAGCCATAGAGGTTTTAATATCCATGTAGTGAAGGGCACAGATTCAAGCATGGCAGTGCCAACAGAGCTTTGCTTATGAAACTCTTATTTTTTAATTGAAGGAAAATTGCTTTATAATTTTTTGTTGGCTTCTGTAATAAAACAGTGCAAATCAGCCATATTTATACATATATTACCTCCCTCCCCTCTCCTTATCCCACCTTTCTAGGTTGTCACAGATCGCCAGGCTGGGGTCTGTGTGTTACATAGCAACTTCTCTAAAACTCTTTTTATAATGTTCTAAACTTGGTGAAGTTCCTTGTTACAAATAGTTCTTTTGAGAATAGTTATTCAGTATGTGTGGGGCTTTCCAGGTGGTAGTAATGGTAAAGAACCCACCAGCCATAGGAGTGGCTGTTTTGATCCCTGGGTCAGAAAGACCCCTGGAGGAGGGCATAGCAACCCTCTCCAGTGTTCTTTTCTGGAGAGTCCCATGGACAGCTGAGCTTGGAGGGCTGCAGTCCATATGGTTGCAAAAAGCTGGACAAGACTGAAGTGACTTGACACACACGTATTCACTAGGTATAGGACCTTAACAATCTTCTTTTCTCAACTTTCCCATCTGTAAAAGAGATGTAATAATGGGATCAACCTAACAGAGTTGTCATGAGAGCTAAATGAATTAAAGGATATAAAGTATTTTAACAGCCTAAGTATTTGTCCTAAGTTCCTTTAGCAAATCTTTGGGGACAGTTTCCTTAACACTTGAAATAGTTAAAAACAATAATGTGACTGCATTAATACACTAATAATATATATTATTATTATTTTTAAGTTTTAATCATGGCAATAAAATTATTTAATAAACTTAATTATACTTAGCTAAATTCAAGGTAAGGTCCTAATCTCCCATACTGTGTGTTATCAAACATTGAATCCCATTTACAAGTCTCAAGTCAATAACCTCTAAAAAAATTGCTAATAAAATGTTCCTTTTAATTACAAATAAAATGAAATAATTTTTCCATACCCGTTTAACTGTGTTGGACGATATTAAGTTACATACATTCAGTATTTACCAAATAATAGTTATTGGAAAAATATAGCTACAGGGTCAAAACATAATCTATTCTGGTAAAGAGGGACTGTAGTTGACAAGAGAAACTATCATTATAGATGATGTCAGTGCACATCTATACTCTGGGCAAATTATAGTTATTCTGAATATAGAGACTTTTAGAATCTGACAAGTTACACAGTTATATCAGTAAAGGACTTGACAGATTTTCTTACTTCCATATTGATTTTTTTTGGTTACTGAATCATAGAAGTAAGAATGTGTCACGTGAGTAAAACATAAAAGTAGAAGAAATCTTCACTGGTTATGGTATACTAATAAATAGATAATTTTTCATAGAAAACCAAGTGTGTATCCATATGCCAGATTTAAAGTGAGAGATTTTTAAAGAAGATTTTTATTAATGAATAAGTTGTGGAAATGGTAGAGGTCTGGGTATAAACAGTAGCAAAATCCAGTGGTTTCTTTGGGTAATTTTTATTTGCTGTTGTGATGATTTTCCTCATAATCTTGAAATGAATTAAAAAAAAAAACTATTGAACATTTAAAAATAATGTTCTATTTTTAATACTTTAGCATTGAAAGTGAAAGTGAGTGAAGTCGCTCAGTCATGTCCGACTCTTTGTAACCCCATGGACTGTAACCTACCAGGTTCCTCTGTCCATGGGAAATACATGCAAAATACTTAATACCAGCTCTGTGTTAATTTTAAAGAATGTAAAAGACACTCAAATATATTTAGAATATAATAGAATGGGTTTTTGCTTACTTTGCCTACATATTATAATTATATGCATTATTAAGAGTACAGATTAAAGACAAAGTACCATATATACTTCATAAATTCAGAGGTATCAGGCTATCCAAATGAGCGCCAAATCCTGATACTTATATGATGCAGCCAAGTCATTTCCTTAATATATTTTGTGGCTTTATATCATTTATTTTCCCCCTCTGAGGATGAAGGAAACAGACTATAAATCAAGGAAATAACTTTTGCATGATAGATTGTGAAAAACATTTGATCTTTTGATCTTGAAACCATACAGCCAAAATGCTTTTACTTCCTGGCATGAGTCCCAGATTCTAAATGTCATTCAAAGGAAACATTTTCTTGATATAGTGTTTGATAGTGAACATCATTTTCTAAATCTCTACTTTTTCTTTACTAGTGGATTTGTTTATAAGTTTTCTTACAAAAAGCATCAGAATATGTTACCAAAAGGAAAAAAAAAAAACATTAATTAAAGCATGATTTCCTCAGGACATTTCATCCTTATAGCTAAGACATTGGCAAGGAAGAGAGAGAGTACTAAAATTAAACATGTAACAAAATTGCTCACTGTTAACTTCTAGCTATGCACACAGGTTTCCGCTCAGTCCCTGGACACAGCGTCAATCCACCATATCTGTGAACATCATGAATACTTGATAAACCCACAGCAGCAATACCAGAATAAAAACTATGTTAATGTTTGCACAAGCTGGGCTGCCCAAGAATTTTAACTATCCCAGTACTGTAACACCAGAAAATAGAGCACAAGTCTCCTGTTCTCTATGATTTCTGAAATTTCCATTAACTTTTCACACTCTGAAAATGAAAAATTAAAGATATTAATTTGTATCTGTTCATTTATTGCTATTTTAAATATCATTTTTTTCATACAGCAGTGGATAAAATTATAAGGATATGAAGTGAATAGTCATGCTAGTAACTAAATTTAATAAATACGTCTGTTCTGGGCATTGGGCCCATTTGTATATTACAAAATTAAAACATGCAATATGATAGAGTAAGTATAATTTGAGGAAGCCCACTAGTTCTTAAATACAGAAATTTTTATATATTTAAAATATGTATATAGTTTTTCCTTGTTGGCTCAGATGGTAAAAAATCTGTCTGCAGTGCTTGAGACCCAGGTTCAGTCCTTGGGTTGGAAAGATCCCCTGAAGATGGGAATGGCTACACACTCCAATATTCTTGCCTGCAGAATTCCAGAGACAGACTAGCCATGGGGTCTCAAAGAGCTGGACATGACTGAGCAACTAATTATATTACTATAGTGAAAGTGAAATTGAAGTCACTCAGTCATGTCCGACTCTTTGCGACCCCGTGGACTGTAGCCTACAAGGCTTCTCTGTCCATGGGATTCTCCAGACAAGAATACTGGAGCAGGTTGCTATTTCCTTCTCCAGGGGATCTTCCCAACCCAGGGATTGAACCCAGGTCTCCTACATTGCAGGCAGATGCTTTATCCTCTGAGCCACCTTATAGTGGAATTATTTTTATACATACAATAGTTCCTACTTTATTGACAAATTCATGAACGTTGCTCAGATTAGATTATAAAATACTCAAAAACATTTAGAAAAACCTCAATGAGAAAAATACATTTGTAAGTCTTACGTGTTTATTAAATTTTGATTTATACACATTTATTAATTTACTATTAGTTAAAATATGCCTTTCTTTTTTTACTTTTCATTTTATTGGAGTATAGCCCTGATTAACAATGTGATGGCCTTAGGTGCACAGCAAAGCGACTTAGCAGTATATGTACATATATCCATTCAACCTCAGACTCGCCTCCCATCCAGCCTGCCATGTAATATTAGGCAGAGTTCCCTATGCTATACAGCAGGAACCTGATGGTTATCCATTTTAATATATCAGTGTGTACATGCCAGTGAAATGAGAAATATATAAAAATATGTATTTCTTATGCTGTTTTGTAGAATAAGAACTTGGGAGACATGAAATCTAATCTCAACCTTCTATCTGAGTAGCAAAGTGAATTGCCTCCGTAGGTCTCATTTTCTTGATTGGACAATTTAAAAACTATGTCTCCTATGTATATAAGCAAATCATTGTTTATATCAAGAATACCACTCTAGTCTCATCCTGCATTTTGAGTTCAAGCTACAAGACTACATTCTTTGTGAAACTATCTTTGAATAGTGCTAAATGGCTGGATGGCATCACTGATTCGATGGACGTGAGTCTGGGTGAACTCCGGGAGTTGGTGATGGACAGGGAGGCATGGCCTGTTGCGATTCATGGGGTCGCAAAGAGTCGGACACGACTGAGTAACTGAACTGAACTGAAATCCTTTCAGTCATGTCTGATTCTGTGAAACCCTATGGACTGTAGCCTGCCAGGCTCCTCTGTTCATGGAATTCTCCAGGCAAGAATACTGGAGTGGATTGTCATGCCCTCCTCCAGGAGATGTTCCCAATCCAGGTTTCTACCCAGCATCTCCTATGTCTCTTGCATTGACAGGTGGGTTCTTTACCACTAGTGCCTCCTGGGAAGCCCTTCTTTGGTCATATAGCTACAGAATCTTGCATTGTCAAGGACTGTTCTAGAACTGTAGCAACATTTGAGGCAGATAGACTTTATGATGATACGACTTGATAAGGTAGAAAACTTAAAATTCTTGTGACCCAGCTGAGAAAGCTAAAAGCTATAGAACAGGAAAATTCATAACTTGGTAGATAGTGTTTTTGGACTTTACTAGGAAAGACGGAAAATGCTGCTTGCTGGAGAAATTACAATCTGTGAAGCTGGAGTCAATCAATACTTCTTAGAGCAAAGAAATTTTGAGTTCACTCGCCATTCATAGACATCTGGGAAATCAGAAGCAGGTCACAGAGCAGGAAAGGAAAACCACAGACACTAAAATTAAGTGCAGAAGACTGAGGGGGTTCTCAGAAATAATTAGTTGATTACACAAGGCCCTAGTGGAAGAGGTGAATTATTCAGCTAGTCAGAAATCACGGGGAGCTGAATTAATGGTCACTGAGACCTTAAAAGCGTGACCAAATTTTAAATCAGTGACAATTCTTTTAATCCTTGTTTCTGATTCTTAAGGTCTGCCCTAATCTTATTCTTAAAATAAGTACAGTCTGCATCAGTGAAAGTCCTAGCAGGACACAGAAACCAAACTGGAATTTTGAAGAGAAGCTTACGAGAAGTGTGTGTGTGTGTGTGTGCGTGTGTAACACACATGTACATACACACACACACATCAATACACCTCCAGGAACCTCACACACACACATCAATACACCTCCAGGAACCTCACACACACACATCAATAAACATCCAGGAACTAGCAGCAGCAGAAAGCCACCCATACTCCTGAAGGGACGAGAGAATATTATGTTGTCAGAGCTAATTCAAAGTCAGACCATAGAAATGAAATGATTTCACAGAAGCTTTTGCCCAACCTAGAGGGCTTAACCACTGTTGGAACAAACAGGGAGGAAATACGGATGAAATATCTTGAACTTGGTCAAACCCTCAAATCTTTTATTCTGAGCCTCCCCCTCACCAAATCCAGTTGGAAGCCAGAGGGCAAGAGAGCCTGGGTGATGTAATTTGCTGGGATCAGTCTCTTAAAGGCATAAGCAGGGCAGAGGTTTTAAGGAATGAGAATATGTATGTGGGTGGAATAGCAGATATGAGGTGGATATAAAGGTATCCAGTCTAACTAAAATATAATCTTTTGGAATCATTAAGTGGTTGAGTCAATAAACTTTTTGGTTAATATTTAAGAATGAAAGCTGTATACTGAAACTTCCACTCTTGTATTAATTTAATAAAATTTCAAAAAGGATAGGCTTAACCATATATTTTATTATAGACATAAAATATGAAATTTAATTCTTAGGAAATTGATATTCTAAGAATTAAATATATATTTAACATCCCAATTTAATTCTCAGATATGACATTGAGAATATAATACACCAAGAATTAAATTATATTATATATAAATATATATATACACACATACATACATACCTATACATGATTTTGTTTCTTCAACATATTCTGTTCTCAGTGGGAAGTTACTTAGTAAAAACAGAGTTCATTGAAATTGACTCATAGGGTCAAAAGTCTTTGGATCTTGTAAAAGGTCAAGTGTGTTATTTAATGTAAGCATTAACACAGGATTAAAAGAGCTTCTGATATTAGGCGAAATAGTTTCAAAGGGTCGAAAAGGTAGGGGTGAGCACTACGGATTCATTCTGCTAAAGATTGATGATGTTTGTAAAGCAAAAGAGATTTATTGACTTATTTATTGATTTGATTTATTGGTTTGGAATGATTTTTTACTCAAGAAGCGTTCATGAATGTGCCACAAATACAATCAGAGAAAACGCAGCGTCTGCAGCTTGGGGAAGAGTGAAACTCAGCAAGCAGCTGCAAGTGAAGAGGATTTAACGAAGAAGAATGATTTTTGCAGCAGAGATATATTACACAGCACAGCACTGTTCTGAGTCAATAATGATGACTAACCAACACAGGATGAGAATTAGAGTAGCAAATGTTGCCAGTAGAGTGAGTACAGCAAAAGAGAATGAAAAGGCATCATGCAATTATAGCTGTTTTCTATTGCCCCAACTCTGGAGTATTATGGCGTAAAAATTGGTGAATGGGGAAGGAGTCACACAAAAAAAGCCAAATCAATAAGTCATTTCAGTTTGAATAGGTGTCCAGATAGCAGGCATTTACATTACAAATGAATAAACTAATTTATAAATAATATAACTACCTTCTGTTTCAGAGTCTATGTGTGATTGGCAGAACTTCAGGTGTTTGTTCTTTAACTGTAATGAATTGGGATGGTAAGCATCCAATATATTCTGGATATGGCTCTAGGGGGAATCTTCATAGTAAGAACATTCAAATATTGAATGGACAAAGAATCACAAATAGCCTATAAAGCAAATAAACAAATATTGTTTAGTAGCTCAGTCATGTCTGACTCTTTATGACCCTTGGACTGTTGCCGGCCAGGCTCCTCTGTCTATGGGAATTTTCAGGCAAGATCATCATCATTCTATGGCTCTTCTTACATTCAACTATTTATAACTGAATAGACTTACTATTGCAAATGGGATTCTCCTGGAGATTAAACCCATGTTGATGGTTTATCTAAGTAACCTAATTAGCCATTGACTTTTGAACCATGTATTAACTGAAAAATAATAACAGCTGCTGCATTGTTTATTATTTCCTAATTTGATGATTCATGCCTAGTCATATTCCATTCCATACATAGGCCACATAAACCAACTTTTGCAATTTCATTAAAAAAAATTCTCACTCTCTAGGAGCTACTTCTTTTTTCAACAGTAAACACACCCGTATCTGTTGTAGTACCTTATCTCTTGATCTACCATGGTACTACTCTCTAGTCAATAACATTTTTAAATGTACAGTGTTTATCTCTACTTCTTGTCCTTCAGTGAAATACTCTGAACACCTTCAGTTCAGTCAGTTCAGTTCAGTCACTCGGTCGTGTCCGACTCTTCGTGACCCCATGAATCGCAGCACCTGTCTATCACCAACTTCAGGAGTTCACCCAAACTCTTGTCCATCGAGTTGGTGATGCCATCCAGCCATCTCATCCTCTGTCGTCCCCTTCTCCTCCTGCCCCCAATCCCTCCCAACATCAGAGTCTTTTCCACTGAGTCAACTCTTCGCATGAGGTGGCCAAAGTACTGGAGTTTCAGCTTTAGCATCATTCCTTCCAAAGAACACCCAGGACTGATCTCCTTCAGAATGGACTGGTTGGATCTCCTTGCAGTCCAAGGGACTCTCAAGAGTCTTCTCCAACACCACAGTTCAAAAGCATGAACACCTTAGAACTTGAGTATTTCTCTTACTACTTCATTGAATATACTTTCAAGACAGGTAACTAATAACTGTCATGTTGGTGAATCCAGTGGCCTTTTTAAGGGCTTCCTCCACATTTTTCATCATTTTGTTTGCATTGTCCCATTCATCTTGGACATTTTCTTCCCTTGGCTTCTAGGTTACCTCATAGAACTTATGTTGTTTGCCTCCCTGCCTCTGTGGTCACTAATTTTGGCTCTATTTTATTTGCTTACCTTCTGAATGGAAATACCTCCCCAAATATGAACTCTTACCCTCTTCTTTGCATAGGCACCTTTGGTCATTCATTCCAGAGAGGAGTTTGTAGAGTCAATAACAGTCAAGTCTAAGTGTGTCAATCCTTCTTCCAAGCTCCTGTTCCATTTCTATAAACATTGCAGAGCAAAAATCTTAAAAATTATCAATTTCATCACATTTTCTCCCCAAACTGCTATTCCTACAGACTTAGAATCATAGGTATGTTAAGGTTTGAGAGAAGCCTAGTTGCAAGAAATCTGGTAAAAATAGACATATATTGAATCTTAATCTCAACTCACAGAATCAAGGATTCTGTAACTATTATGTATGTTAAATTTGCCATGTATACTAAACATTAGGCCTGGAAGAGAACAGAGAGTGCCAACAATTAGAGAATGAGAAATTTATTAGATCTACTGTCTATCAGCAAGCACACAGCATTTTATTATTTTTATAACTTATATGTAAAAATATATATTTTATATTGTTAAAAATATTGTTTTCATTGTCCCTTCATTCAATTTTTGTAATGAGTCAAGTGATGAAACCGATACTCTAAAGAATTTGCAGTTACAAAAATTTCAGTTTCCAACTGTGAATGTCATATCTGAGAGAATTTTTGCTGCTGGTCAGCATTTTATGGTATTCAGTTTATTCTGATTCTAGTAAATAACTCCGAGTTCTTCTAGTGATACTTCCTCTTCATCATTTGCTTATTCATTTAAGATATCACACACACAGACACTCACACTATATACACACTGCTGCCATGAACCTTTCTGCTGAACACTATGCAATCACTTGCTTTTCAATGAAGTCCTGAACATAATACTCCATATGTACTAATTCTACTATAACGATCTGTAATCCTAGACATCTGCAGTATTTTCCAGGTTTTTGTAAGTTGGACCAGATAAAGCATAGCATTTCAGCCGTGACAAATTTTGTCAAGCTAGAGCTGTCAAAAATAAGCCAAAGACAGTGCTCAAACTCAAGTTCAATTAAGATGTTGATCAATTGTAATAAATGCATAAACCAGTAAATAAAATTTGAATATTCTATTTTGCAAAGCTTCTGGGATTAGTCACTGAGCTTCTCTCTCACAGCCCACTGCTGAGATGAGCCATTTAAACTCATGAGAACAAATAATGTGCCATTTCATTCCCGTTGTATGATACATTTTAGAAAGGCAAAGATTCTAAGTGTATTTTCTTAATAATGAATATGAGAACAGTGTCATTGTTACTGATATTTCAGGGCTGAAATTGTCAGTCATTGATTAGTAGTCATGTTTAATTTATCAGGCAAAATAATTGCTAACAGGCATGTACAGGAATAGCTGTTATGAATTAGAACAATTCTGTTAGAGTTCTATGTTGAGAAGTCCACATTCCTCTAATAGATAAAAACATATGATTTCCAGTGGGACTCAAATACTAGTCATAGGTAAAGAAACTCAATCAGCAGAAAGATGATCTAGTGAATACACTTTTCATCTCTTTCTTATTTAGTTTCTCTGGGATAAAAAAGGAACATTGGATTCTGAGTAGGTTTATTTTTTCCATGCAAAAGAAAACATAGCTTTTGCATTTAAAATTATGAGCAGAAGCTAGTGGCCAAATGAGCAATGGCCATGGGAAAAAAAATGTAAAGACGGTATTTCTCTTTTTCCTCTCTCTCCTTTTTCTATTAAGAATAAAATTACTTTGAACATTAATAAGAACATTTTTGTTATCCATAAGTTTATAATAATCATGGTATAATGTGAATGATACAAAAAGGCAATGTAAACCATATAAAGTGCAAAATAAACATTCTTGTTGTACCCAGCCAAATTTCCACCTGTTTCGAGCCATATCTACCAAAGTGACTTTACACTTTCTATTTTCATACTTTCTGTAGTTATTTCATAACTTCAAATAATGGGCATTTAGATCATCTAGATAAATACTAAACAGTGGGCTATACTTTATCAAATACTGAGCATTTAGTCTCTTTTACTATTCAGGCCTATTCATCATGTCCTGCTTCCAAATTATACTCTTCTAATACTGAGTTTTAGGACTTTGAATATAATTAAACCACCACTTGTTCATCCAACAACCTTAAACAGAACCTCTATTGAGGGTTGAGCAAAGTGGAATGTGGAATTTCTTAACTCATTCACCATCAATTCACCATTGTTTTTGTGTGAGTTGAATGAGGTCAGCAGAAACAAGTTCTCCAAAGGTGTGTTAGTGCCCTAATCCCTAAAACCTGTGAGTATTACTTTATATGATCAGAGGAGTTTATGCTGATTTAACTGCTGCTGCTAAGTCACTTCAATTGTGTCCGACTCTGTGCGACCCCATAGACGGCAGCCCACCAGGCTCCCCCGTCCCTGGGATTCTCCAGGCAAGAACACTGGGGTGGGTTGCCATTTCCTTCTCCAATGCATGAAAGTGAAAAGTGAAAGTGAAGTCGCTTAGTCCTGTCTGACTTTGCGACGCCATGGACTGCAGCCTACCAGGCTCCTCCGTCCATGGGATTTTCCAGGCAAGAGTGCTGGAGTGGGGTGCTGTTGCCTTCTCCGATGCTGATTTAACTGGGTAGGTCTAAATACAGCTACATATGTATGCATGCTGAGTGGCTTCAGTTGTGTCCAACCCTTTGTGACCCTATGGACTGTAGCCCACCAGGCTCCTCTGTCCTTGAGATTCTCCAGGCAAGAATACTGGAGTGGGTTGTCATGCCCTCCTCCAGGGGATCTTCCTGATCCCGTTATTGAACCTGCATCTTTTATGAATCTGCATTGGCAGGAGGGTTCTTCACCACTAACTCCACCTGGGAAGCCCAAATACAGCTATAAGTATCCTTATTAAAGAGAGGCAGAAGAATTTATCAATAAGTTATATAGACACGCACAGATAGAAGACTATGTGAAGACAGAAGCAAAGATCCTAGTGAGGCAGCTATAAGCCAAGGAATGCCAACGTCTACAAGAAACTAGAGGGAGTGAGGAAGGATTCTTCCCTGGGGCCTTTAGGAGTGTGACCCTCTCAACACCTTGGTTCAAGACCTCTGTCTGGCCTCTATAACTGTGATGGAATACATATCTGTTGTTTTAAATTACATGACTGTTGATTTAAATCTGTTGTTTAAGGCACAGAAAAATGTATTAATTTCCTGTAGCTGCTTATAATGAATTACAAGTAAGCTTTAATTTGTGGTAATCTGTTAACAAGCAACAACAGTGAGCTATACCTTTGATTCTGTGTTGTCAAGTACTGTGAACAGACTTATTGAAAGAAAAATGCCAGTAAATGTAGGGTAACTGAAGAGTGTTAAAAAATCAATTCTTTTTTCTTTGATTTACTCCTCCAGTTACTCAAAAACACTTCATATTTTAATGTATTTTGTACTTGAATCATGACTTATTATGTTTAGCTTTTTTTTTCTTGATTGCTTTCCTCTCCATTCACTAAGTACTGCCATTTCCTCATTAATCATACAATTTGAATAATAAAATCCACATTATTGTTAAAGACATTCTTAGACTCCTTTGACTTCCTCTTCTGCATTTGATTGATTTTAAGACCACAACACAGTTGTCATCATGGACGTTTTCTCTCTTTTTTTCTTCACTCTTGGATTACTTTCATTGTTTCCTGTCTCACATTTCCTTTTTACTTTAGTCTGTTTTACATTTTCTGGTATTTATTATCAAATGACTTTTTAAAAATACTTTAAAATTATATGTATCTATATTCTGCTCCCACCCTAAAATATTCATTTTGCAGTTAAATTATAGACTCAAAATTATTTTGCTGATAATTTAAAGACATTGTTCTCTCAACTCCTAGGACTTAGAATTGATAAAAATTTGACACATACCACATATGATCATGTTTTTTTTTTTTCATATTCATGGCCAAGTAATTAATGTCCTTTCTATTTCCTGTCTCTAAAAGCTCTTAAGAGGTGGGTAAACAGGGGCTTTTGTTTTCTTTATATTTTATTATTTTGAAATCTTGTAGGACTGCATCTAGGCAAGCATCTCACTCTAATAATAAGCTTCTCAGCCTTTATCCATCCTTGAGGAATTTTCTTCTATTTTTTTTTTCTTCAGAATTCCTACTAGATGTGTGTGTGTGTGTGTGTGTGTGTGTGCGTGCGCGCGCTCAGTTGTATCCAATTCTTTGCAGCCCCATAGACTGTAGCCTGCCAGGCTCCTCTGTCATGGAGTTTTCCAGGTAAGAATACTGGAATGGGTTGCCATTTCCTCTTCCAGGGTATCTTCCTGACCCAGGGATCAAACCTGGGTCTCTTGCATCTATTGGCAAGCAGATTCTTTACCACTGTGCCACCTGGGAAGCTCTCCTATGAGAAAGATATAAATGTTCTGAATTAGTTTTCAGTGTCTCTTAAAGTTTTGTCCCATTTTTTGTGATTCAACAGAATTTTTTCAATTTAAGTTTTATTGTCAAGTGGTGAAAACAAGTGGAGGAGTGTTGGGTAAGCCATGAATGGCTGTCTACATGGACAGGTGGGTCCAACTTGACCTCTTGTTATGTGTGGGTATGCTCAATACTATTCACAACATGGGATTAGGGAACACAGAAAGTGAGGACAGACAAGTCTAAGCAGGAAATACATACAAATACATAGAATTAAGCAAAACCAATAGGCTCACTCATAGCTTGAAAAACGTTAAGCAATTCATTTCAAAGTGTGTACTGGAGTCCATTTCCAGTCTTACTCAAAACATGCAAGTCATTCTATGGTGCTTAGTGAAATATGATATGAATTTTATTGATGTTGTTGTTTAGTTGCTAAGTCATGTCCAACTCTTTTGTGACCCCATGGACTGTAGCCCACCAGGGTCCTCTGCCCATGGAATTTTCCAGACAGGAATAATGGAGCGAGGTGTCATTTCCTTCTCCAGCGGATTTTCCCAAGCCAGGATTGAACCAGGTCTCCTTCATTGCAGGCAGATTCTTTACTCTCTGAGCCACCAGTGAAGCCCTCCTTTCACGTTTATGTACAACAAGATATTTCCTAAATGATTTACTAAATTCTTTGTGAAATTTTAGAGTTTATCAGCCAACATTAACACGTTGTTAGAATTCAGCAACTTTACCCTTCCCAAGAAGGACTGAATGCCTGGGTCATGCACCCTGCTTGTGTAAAGTGGATCCTTTTCTCTGAGATGATACTGTGTGGAATCCCATGCTGATAGATCAAATACTCCATAAGCCCTTTGATACTGATGCTGGCTATGGACTGTGAGTGGAAAAAGCTGACCTATGTTTGACAAATGTGTTTATTTCTGTCAGAATCAATGCTGGCAGTTTTAAACAGGTTGCTGTCATCATAATTTGGGGTCTCTGAATATCAGTGTCAGGGCAATCAACCTCAAAATGTTTGGATATTCCTTTTACATATAATGTATATAATTCCTTGAGTAAATGGTGAGATTTCACTTTGGGAATATTTAGTATAATTGTTTCCATGTACACACACATCTACTGTGAGGTCCTTCCTCTTAGGGACTTGGCCTCTTCTCCAGACATGGGGTTCTAGGTCAAAAACTTGCACAGATTGGAAAAGTAGGGAAGAGACTGTGGCTTTTAACCAGGGCAAATCCTGTCAGTCTGTTGCCATTCTCTTTTACTGGATGCCCAGCTATTTTGTACCTCTGGACCTGGTTTTGGTCAACAACTACATAACTCTTCACTATAAGGCCCCTTGACCGACCACCCCTCAGATGTCATTAGAGTTTTATTCAATTGATTTCTAACTGCTGCCATTTGGTCTCATTATTCTGGGATCCTAATGTCTATTCCCACTGCTATCAGTAGACAAATTGTGTAACCATCTCTCCTACCATCATCCCTGGTGTGCAGAGAAGAACAACCTCCATGCCTCTCAGTGATGCTTATTTTGTTGGTGATGGGCCTCCAGACCATCTGTGAGACAGTATCATTTCATGGCTTTCCAGGGTGACATAGTATATCAACTCTAGTCTTCCTGCTATTCTGATCCTTTTAATAGGGTCTCTTTTCCATCATGATAATTCCTGAACTTCTATTTAGCATGGGATCATCATGCTTCCTCACTTCTAAGAGATATACTAGAAGCAAGTTTACATCACCTCCTGGAGTTCTTGACAGAGTTTTATATCCTATATCAAGAGAAAAAGCTCTTGAAATTTTTTCTTTATTATACTTTGTTTTTGAATTTCTTTCTTTGATCAAATAACCCTCCAAAACTAATCTCATGCTTACCCTCCTTGCTCCTTCTGATTTTTCTGGCTGGTCTTCAAGTTTATTTAAGATATAATCCTTTTATTTTTTTCATTAGGTGACCCATATTTTTGGCTAAGATTTTTTATTATTTGATCCTATGTGCAATATAAGCATAGGAGCTGCAAGAGAAGTTGGGCAGCAGATTCTAAAGAGGACACTGGTTATTTGTAAAGGAATCTTCTGACTTATTTTCAAGCAGCATACTTGAAAATACTTATTTCAAGGGGATTACTACCACTTCTACAGAAACAGTAACTTAAACATTTGCTTTATGTATCTGTTTCTTTTATAATTAAAAAAAAACTCCCAATTTTTAAGTGTGTGTCTTAAAAACCTGGTGCTTTGTGACAACCTAGAGGAGTGGGATGGAGTAAGAAGTGGGAGGGAGGTACAAAAGAGAGGGGAGATATGTATACCTATGGCTGATTCATTTGATATGTTTTAGAAACCAACACAATATTATAAAGTAATTATCCTCCAATTAAAAATATATAAATTAAAAAAAATCCCAAACCAGATACCTATTCCTTGCTTCTCTCCTAGCCTCTTGTGGTTTGCAGCAATCTTTGACTTTCCTTGTTTTATAGATGTGTTTCTCCAGTCTCTGCCTTCATTTTCACATAATACTTCCCCTGTATCTCTTCACATAGTCTTCCCTTTGTGCAGGTCTATCTTTGTGTCCAAATTTCCTTTTTTATAAGGACACCTGTCATATTGGCTTAGAGTTCACCCTAGTTATATCAACTTGATTACCTTTGTAAAGATCCTATTTCCAATAAAGTCACATTCTCAGGTACTACAGATTAAGACTTCAACATGTTTTTTGGAGGATACTATTCAACTCATAACAGATGAATCAAATTTACTCAAAATTATAACCACATTGTAAGTCAAAACTATGGACTTTTAAACTCACAGAGAATTTTTAAACTCACAGAAAATTTGTTATGTAGATTTTAAAAAGCAAATGCTTTCACTAGCTTTAAAAATTTCCTGTCATGTTGAATTCTTAGGACTTTTTGCACATTTGATTTCTCTGGTGATGTATAAAAGCTTAAATAATTTAGAAATTTGTGTGTCTTTCATCTGCTCCAGTACACTTCTGTATTCATTTTAAAGACATTTTCCATCCCCTCCAATAAGTTTGGCTCTGTGAAGAAATAAGGATACACAACACATTTGGAATCTGTGTTTTTTTCTTAATTCCTTTTTTATGCCCTATTCTATCAGACTCTTCTAAACTCTGGGAGATAGTGGAGGACAGAGGAGACTGGCATGCTACAGTCCATGGGGTTGCAAAGAATCAGACATGACTTAGCCACTAAACAACAATAAATATCTATCTACATAATATAGACATATAGTTTGTAGGTTATTTTTTTAAATTAAATGTGTTTTATTTTATGAGGCAGTGGATCACAGCTTTGGCTGCACTTAATAATCACTGGGGAAAATAAACGTTGAGAGGTTTGGTCAAAACTTCTTTTTAAGTGAATAGTTAGACTACTGTCAGGAAGTAAATAGCCCTGGCTTGATTGTGCCATTGGTTTTCAGTGAAGTTTTAAAAAATATCTTTCCAGATAGCTTGTGATACTTTGACATTCAATTACTTTAGAATGGCTTAATGATTCAGTAGGCTTAAGATATCCAGAAGAAAAATCAATGTGGTAATTTCATTCCAGGAAATAACTTTTTCACAAATATATAGTGTAACATTAGAAGATATATTGTTTTTATATTAATTTTTCAAGTAATTTTTTTTGGTAAAAATAAACACTCTTGATAGACTCTTATTCAGCCTATTGAATCCTCTTTATTCCACTTCAGAAATATAATGAAGTCTTTTATATATTATGAGTCCTCTTTGTCTAGTACTTGTCATCATTATTAATTCTACCTTGGAATAAAAGCTATGATTAACCTAGACAACATATTAAAAAGAAGAGACATTACTTTGTCAACAAAGGTCCATCTAGTCAAAGCTATAGTTTTTCCAGTAGTCATGTATGGATATAAGAGTTAGATTATAAAGAAAACTGAGCACCAAAGAACTGATGCTTTTGAACTGTGGTGTTGGAGAAGACTCTTGAGAGTCCCTTGGACTGCAAGGAGATCCAACCAGTATATCCGAAAGGAAATCAGTCCTGAATATTCATTGGAAGGACTGATGCTGAAGCTTCAACTCCAATACTTCAGCCACCTGATGGGAAGAACTGACTCATTAGATAAGATCCTGATGCTGAGAAGGACTGAGGCAAGAAGAGAAGGGGACGACAAAGGATGAAATGGTTGGATAGCATCACTGACTCGATGGACCTGAGTTTGAGTAGGCTCCGGGAGTTGATGAGACAGGGAAGACTGGCATGCTGCAGTCCACAGGGTTGCAGAGTCAGACACAACTGAGTGACTGAACTGAACTGATCAGAATCAATTCTGTATTTCCCTAAATGGGTTAACCACACACACTCTAATACATAGTCAAAAATTTTTTCTCATTTAAATCAGATTTCTGACTTCAAAATACAAATCCAGTAGGATTATCCATTTGCTTACAAATTGTCAATGGTTTTCTATTCCTTTGAATGTAAAAATGGTTCCATAATACAGCAGATATGTATCCATGTCCAAAATCTAGGCTAACACTAAGCAAAAAACATTTTGAAGTACTTTTTTGGTGTTTCCTCTATCCCCAGATTTTCTCTGTCCCCAGAGAGCTGCAAATGCCTTTATTTTTTCATGGCCTGATCACTTTCATCATTATTCAAATTACCAATCCTCTACTTCATGGCCCCAAATGCTTCCTTCAGACTCTTTTGTCCAACTTCATAAGTAAAAACTTAATAATGATATTTTTGTCTTCACATATTATAGAATTTTTGAAAATGTCCACCAGGCTCTGACATTATTTTGGTCAAAATGACAAATTCTTGATGTGAAATTGCATATTGAAGAGTATTCCAGCAAAGAAGATTTGCTGGATTCATGGAATTTTCTTTGTGAAGGTGAAAACTTTCCATGCATGTAGTCAATCACTTATGGTCACATAAAATATACCTTAAAATAAATGTGGAAAATATTGAAAAAGTATTTTTTGACAAGACAGTATTTTGCATAACAGTGAAAGATTATAACCAAAATCTTTGAAAAAATATTCAAATACTCTTAATGTCAAGAAACATATTGAAAGTAAAGATTCAAAATAATTCTATTAAATTTAATCCTATTTTAATTCCTGTATATATAATTAAGTAATAACACTTTAGTTTCATTTAATGAAATTTTCATTTACAATCTGTAACTTTTGAGCATTTTATTGAGTCTGTTCAACCAAATATTCTTGAATGTATTTGAAAATTAAATGATCTTATTCCAGGGTTAGTGCATATAGATCAATGTAAAATTATAAAATCAGAATAAAGTAAGGGTTTATAAATAAATGTTGAGTTATGGTTTAAAATGCAGAAAAATAACATATTCACAAGTACAACTGACATCTAGTTTTAATGTATTTCAGAACGTTCTTCTTAAATGCATTAAATGTAAGCTTTCCAGTTTTTAATTAGGTCTGAAACAAAATTTCTCAAAAGGATGGATAGAGGCTTTTTCTGAATATCATCCAATGCTGCTCACATCATTTTTATATTTTAAATAACTTGGAAGGTAGATATATTACAAAGCATGCAATTAAGAGGCAAAGATATTTATCTTCACTTTGCTGCTGAGAATGTTGTTTAGTCAGTTTCCAAAGAAACATGAGCAGTTTGGGCAAAACATGAACATTTGTTGAAAGTTGACAATTATAGACAGTTATAACTTGTGTAAAATTGTGTAGTTGGTACATTGGGAAATGAAATTGATTTGATGAATCAATCAGGCTGGAAACTGAATAAAAAGATTTGCGTACTATACCAAGGACTATGTTATATTATCCTCTAGAGTGAAAGTTATGATCAACCTAGATAGCATGTTCAAAAGCAGAGACATTACTTTGCCAACAAAGGTCCATCTAGTCAAGGCTATGGTTTTTCCTGTGGTCATGTATGGATGTGAGAGTTGGACTGTGAAGAACACTGGGCATCAAAGAATTGATGCTTTTGAACTGTGATGTTGGAGAAGACTCTTGAGAGTCCCTTGGACTGCAAGGAGATCCAACCAGTCCATTCTAAAGGAAATCAGTCCTGGGCGTTCTTTGGAAGGACTAATGCTAAAGCTGAAACTCCAGTACTTTGGCCACCTCATGTGAAGAGTTGGCTCATTGGAAAAGACTCTGATGCTGGGAGGGATTAGGGGCAGGAGGAGAAGGGCACGACGGAGGATGAGATGGCTGGATGGCATCACTGACTCAATGGACGTGAGTTTGAGTGAACTCCGGGAGTTGGTGATGGACAGGGAGGCCTGGCGTGCTGCGATTCATCGTGTCTCAAAGAGTCGGACTCGACTGAGCCACTGAACTGAACTGAGTAGAGAAAGTGAAGTTACTCGGTCGTGTCCGACTCTTTGCGACCCCATGCACTGTAGCCCACCAGGCTCCTCCGTCCCTGGGATTTTCCAAGCAAGAATACTGGAGTTGGTTGCCATTTCCTTCTCCAGGAGATCTTCCCAAACCAAGGATTGAGCCCGGGTCTCCGGCATTGTAGGCAGACACTTTACCGTCTGAACCACCAGGGACGTCCTATCCTCTAGAGCAATTGTACTTAATTTTGTTCTATGTAAGAATAAGTAAAATCACTATAAAATATATATTCTCAGATTCTGATTTTTTTCCATTCGAGAGTCTTGTTTAGTATGTCTAAGATAGCAGAAAGAATTCATTGTTTTTAACAAATATTCCAGGTAATTCTGGTGATAAAGTCTTCTTTGGTATACTGTATTGGTGTTTTTCTTTCTAGCTTACTAACTCTGTGTAATAGGCTCCAGGATTCATGTTGATGTATGGCAAAACCAATACAATATTGTAAAGTAAATAATAATAATAAATAAATGATAAATGATAAAAAAAAATCTTCTTTGGGAAATTCTATTCCAGGCCATGAGGATCAGATAGATTGTCTTTAAAAATAAGGCTTGAAAACAGATTGAGCTTTTCCTATTTTATTTATAAAATATAAATAAATAGCTTTTATAAATAGCTTTTCCTATTTATTGGCTATGTAAGTGATATCTTAGTATATGCATGTGTAAAAGTGCTTATAGTAATTTTTGCCAAAAAACTCACATTTCAAAATAAAGAAATAATTCTTTATATAGTACATGACTAAGAAAATATACAGAATCTATGGCCACATATGCAAATAAATGATAGGTTACATATTAGTGACAGAAATATGACTTTTAATAAGGTGCCATTTTACATAACATTCAATGTCTAAAGCATTTGCATTTATAATTGGCATATAAGTGTTCACAAAAACTGAAATATTCATAAGGCAAGGAATAAGTTTTATGAAGAATTAGAAATCTGATGGATGATTCTGTAAAAATGAACTTTCTGTATTAAAAAATGACAAGTTTTATAACTTTTCATAATGGTGATCTCTTACTAGCTATAAAGCAGTTAGCGATGTATAAAATTTTGATGATAAAAAGTTTCATCATACTTTATGGATTTATAAGAAGCTATATTACTGATTATTATTTTTATTCATATATTTTCTTTCCTTGTATTTTTATTCTATTATGAAAGGAATTATGTGTATTTAAAATTGTATTAAATTATTAACCTTGAGATTTTCTGCTTTCAACAAAAAGGAAATCCTAAAACATGGATTCCTATCACTTTCACTGGAGGTTTACTACAATCCTCATGTTTTCTAATATAAAAGGTCTAAGATTTTAAATTTATTCACAGGATATAAATTTCTACAACATTTTATTATTTTGTTTAGATGAGAGATTGCTAATTTGGTGTAAATTTACATTCAGTTCAGTTCAGTTGTACTTTCAATATTTTTTTTCTTTTTGGATCTCCATATTATTTTCAAATATTAAAAGATGCTCTTTGTAAAACTGCCATACACTTATATATTGTAATTCTAGATTTAAAGCTTTCCCTGGTGAATACATGCTTTTATTTTCATATAGTGATCAATATATTTTATTCTCAGTAATTCTTACTCCTACTTGATTAAAACATTCCACCCACTGAACCATTAGGCTTTAATCTTTTACCAAGAAAATGGATCCAAATAGAATAATAAATAGCATTGCTTCATGACTTTCTGTGAAAGATTTCTTGTTTGTTTCTAAGGTTGTGGCAAGACAATATTTTGAAATGAAGGTGTTAGATCCAGACTCTTAAAAGACTATTTAAGTTTGATTCTGAAATATTAATTTTAAATAAAAGTTAGAACATTGTTGAATCAAAATATATAGAGTTTTCCCAATGAAACAAAGAGCTATATAGACATTTAAGTAGAATTTTCCCTCCTCAAAGAGAAAAGTCAAAAGGAAGGATGGAATATCTAATGGGAATATCTAATTTCCCTAACATAAAGAAAATAAGTATCTGAAATTTCCCTACATTAAGGGTGGGGAAGTGAGAGAGAAAACTCAGTAGTAAAAAATCCAGAGCAGATGTGGCCGACAGTCTGACTTCTCAGGGTAGAACAATAGGCAAGCATGTGTCATAGAAAAACTTCACTTAAGGATGATGCATTAAAGAGTCCCTGAATCCAGTCTAAAGTGTGAGAGGTTGAAAATGACAGAAGATCAAAAGGGACCTTGAAGTTCTTATTAGGGAGTACTTAGCACATGTGACCTTTTTGATGTGTTCCTGAAAGATACATTTGGTTCATATATATAATAGTGAGCATCAGTGACTTGTGAGATAAAAAGTTATGGCACTGTGGAGACCAGGAATGTTTCTTTACGTATGAAAGCACATATATTTCTCATTTAAATCTTATGAGTTTGGAGAACACTATTAGAATCCTATTGGTAGGTTTAAAACTATAAAAATTATTTGAAAAACTATATCATATATACCTTAAAAGTAAGTATAGTGCGTATCACTGAAAAAGCAGAATAAAAGTTACTAAATTGTTTAACTTGTAAGCAACTTTATCCTCTTCCTCTTACATATTTTCATATATATGTGATTCACAGCTATAATATATATGTAATATTTTCACATATATAAAAATTAGCAGTATGTATTGGGGCTTCCCTCATAGCTCAGCTGGTAAAGAATCTGCCTGTAATGCAGAAGATCTGGGTTTGATCCCTGGGTCAGGAAGATCCCTTGGAGAAGGAAATGGCAACCCACTCCAGTGTTCTTGCCTGGAGAATCCCATGGACAGAGGAGCCTGGCAGGCTACATTCCATAGGGTCGAAAGAGTCGGATATAACTTAGCGACTAAAGAAAGAGAGAGATTGAATACCTGGTTGTGGATATTTTTAGAAAAGATTTAATGGGATTATCTCTGAATCTCTTTTATCCTAAAGGAATATTGTTGTTCAGCCACTAACTCATATCTGATTCTTTGCAACCCCATGGACTGCAGCTTGCCAAGCTGCTCTGTCATCCATTACTTTATAGGGTTTGCTCAAATTCCTGTCTATTGAGTCAGTGATGCTATCTATCTCATCCTCTGTCACTCGCTTCTTCTTTTGCCTTTGATCTTTCCCAGCATCAAGGTCTTTTCTATAGTCAGCTCTTTGCAGCAGGTGGCAAAAGTTTTGGAACTTCAGCTTCCGCATCAGTCCTTCCAATGAATGTTCAGGGTTGTTTTCTTTAGGACTGACTGCTTTGATCTCCTTGCAGTCCAGGAAACTGTCAACAGTCTTCTCCGGTACCACAATTCAAAAGCATCAATTCTTTGATGCTCAGCCTTCTTTATGGTTCAACTCTCATATCTGTACATGACTGTTGGAAAAACTATACCTTTGACTTTATGAACTTTTGTCAGCAAATAATGTCTCTACTTTTTAAAATGCTGTCTAGATTTGTCATATTTTTCCTTCCTAGGAGCAAGCATCTTTTAATCTCATGGCTGCAGTCACTGTCTGCAGTGATTTTGGAGCCCAAGAAAATAGACTCTGTCACTGCTTACACTTTTCCCCTTCTATTTCCATGAAGTAATGGGACTGGATGCCATGATTTTATTTTTTTGAGAGTGGAGTTTTAAGCCAGCATTTCTACTCTTCTCTTTCACGCTCATCAAGAAGCTCTTTAGTTCCTCTTCACTTTCTACCATTACAGTGGTATCATCTGCATATATTAGTTTGTTGATATTTCTCCCAACAACCTTGATTTCAGTTTGTGATTCATCCAGCTCAACATTTTATATGATGTACTCTGCATATAAGTTAAACAAACAGGGTGACAATATACAGCCTTGATGTACTCCTTTCCCAATTTGGAACTAGTCAGTTGCTCCATGTCCAGTTTTAATTGTTACTTCTTGACCTGCGAACATATTTCTTAGGAGACAGGTTATGTGGTCTGATATTCCTCTCTCTTTAAGAATTTTCCACCATTTTTCATGATCCATACAGTCAAATGCTTGAGCATAGTCAAGGAAGCGGAAGCAGATGTTTTTCTGGAATTCCTTAGCGTTCACAATGATCCTGTGAATGCTGGCAATTTGATCGTTGGTTTTTCTGCATTTTCTAAACCCAGTTTATATATCTGGAAGTTCATAGTTCATGTACACTGAAGCCTAGCTTGAAAGCTTTTGAGCATTACCATGCTAGCATGTGAAATGAGTGCAATTGTGTGGTATGTTGAAAATGTTCTTTTGCATTGCCCTTCTTTGGGACTAGAATCAAAACTGATATTTTCCATTTCTGTGGCCATTACTGAGTTTTCCAAATTTGATGATATTTTGAGTGCAGCAGTTTAACAGCATCATCTTTTAGAATTTTAAATAGCTCAGTTGGAATTCCATCCCCTCCACTAGCTTTGTTTATAGTAATGCTTGCTAAGGCTCACATGACTTGACATTCCAGGATACCTGTCTCTAGGTAAGTAACCACACCATCGTGGTTGTCCAGTCATTAAGACTTTTCTTGTACAGTTCTTCCATGTATTATTGCCACCTCATCTTAATCTCTTCTGCTTCTGTTAGGTCCATCCAATTTCTGTTGTTTATTGTGCCCGTCCTTGCACAAAATGTTCCCTTGATGCCTCCATTTTCCTGAAGAGATCTCTAGTCTTTCCCATTCTATTGTTTCCCTCTATTTCTTTTCATTGTTCATTTAAGAAGGCCTTCTTATCTTTCCTAGTCCCTGGAAGTCTGTATTCAGTTGAGTATATCTTTCCCTTTCTCCTTCGCTTTTTACTTCTTTTCTTTCCTCAGCTATTTGTGAAGCCTCCTCAGATAACGGCTTTGCCTTCTTGCATTTCTTTTCTTTGGGATGGTTTTGGTCACTAATTCCTGTACAATATTAGGAACAAATATTTGAAGAGCTAAGGAAAATAAAGCAAAGTCATTGATGTGGTAAAAGGTTTTGTATATCCCCACAACTGAAGAGGTTCAGGATGGCTCGAGCCAATGAGCATGAAGGAGCATAGTATGAATTAAGGTCAAAATACCAGGTCAGGGAAGATGATGTAGTTGGATGCAGACTTTGGGAAAGAATTTTATTTCTATTCTAAACACAATTATAAACCACCCGAGAAATTTTAGCAGGAGAAAGACATGGTACTATTTACATATTAAAAAGTTGAAGGGCTGAATAAAAAAAAAAAGTAACTGCATTACTCTGTATAATGTAGCTATTTATACTGAAGAAAGGGCTTCACAGGTGATGCAGTGATAAAGAATCTGCTCCCACTGTAGGAGACACAGGTCCAGTTCCTAGCTCAGGAAGATCCCCTTGAGATGGAAATGGCAACCCACCCCAATATTCTTGCTTGGTAAATCCTTTGGAGAGAGGAGCCAGGTGGGTTATAGTCCATGGGGTCACAAAAATATCTGACATTGCTTAGGGACTAAAAACAACAACAAGAACAACAAAGAAACTGTATAAACAGTAGAAAAGGTAGCCAATAACCATATGGTATGTGGGTTATTGTATATATAATTTGAAGTGATTAGATCATATATTATAAGGCAATGAGGATGGAGACATAAGTTCAAGACTTAAATTGATTCATATGGACCATGGAATGCTTTGAATGTCTTGCTAAGAAATTTGACTGACAGGAAAGTAATGAAATATTTTACACTTTTGAATGATATCATCAAATGTATAACTGGGAAAAATATGTTTGGTATAGGAAGACAAGAGATTTGAAAGAATGTCACCATTTTGTTAATTTTTATTCATTCATTTATGTGACAGGTATTTATTGAGCACTGGTTTGGACACTGCAGATACAATTGTGAACCAATGAAATTCTCACCCAATAGAGTTGAGTGATACAGAAAATTCCAGTGGGAGATACAGAAAATAAACAAGTTTAAATGCAAATATAAAATCCTGCATAGTGTAAATGCAATGCTGAGCAATAAAATAGGCCAAATGTGGTGATGTCATTAAATTAGAAAACCTCTCTTAGTAAGTTAATTTTGAACAGAAAGGTAAATCTGCTATGGGAGGGAGCTATGATATGATATATGGAAGAATAAACACACATTTCCCAAATGAGTTGATCTTAGGACTCCTTTACTCTCTTAAAAGTAATGAAGATCCCAAAGAACTTGTATGTGAACCATATCTACTTCTAGCCTATGCCTATGTCTATGTTTATGTGTGTGCATGCTAAGTCGTTTCAGTCGTGTTTGACTCTGTGACCCTATGAACTGTAGGGTTCCTCTGTACCACAAGGCTTCTCTGTCCATGGAATGCTCCAGGAAAGAATACTGGAGTGTATTGCCATGACCTTCTCCAAAGGATCTTCCCAACTCAGGGACTGAACCCAAATCTTTTATGTCTCCTGCATTGGCAGGCGGGATTTTTACCACTTGTGCCACTTGGGAAGCTCATCTGTGTCTATGTCTGTATCTATATTTATACCTATGTGTACATTTGTATTATATATTTATATCAAATCACATATGGGTATTATATTCATATATAATATAATATCATGTACTGGTCATTTGGAAAATAATGATTAATTGGATTATAGTGTTGGCAGATTTAATTATAAAACATCAAAATTACATTTGTTATTCCCACCAACCTCATAGTAAGCCTTTAAATAATGGGAACTTTGATATCAAGAAAAAATTCCCCAAATTCCAAAAGCATGAGATAAATATGTTGAATCTTTTTCTTTAAAGTGATAGATAGATTCACTCAGTCCTTTGAGAAAGTACCTTTCAAGTCCAAATACCCATACTTTTACAGATGTTCTCTGAACAAAATGGTATTCCATGGTGGTGGGGTAGGGGGCTAGTTTAGCTCACAATTCAAGAAATTGCCCAAATTGTTTCCCTTGAGACAATCGTTTTAATTTGTTACGCATCAGAAATACTTTACATGTGTTTCCTGTTTTATCAAACAGAATATTAAAAAGATACCTACTCAAGAATCAAAATTTAAATAATTTATACTGCTTCATCAAGAACCTTTTAAAGTGGAACTCGAATTTTGTTTTGGTGAAGATTGAATGACTTAGTATAATTTGGTGGTGCTGCCTTGATTCCTATTAAAATGTTCACTCTTTAACCCCTTTTAGTTCAAGTATTAACATGAGAGAAAAGGCAAATAGCATTGTAATACTGTTATGGAAATGTTTTGAACAGACAGATTCTCTGAAGTTTTCTTGCAGCAGCACAAGGATTACTTAGTATGGATGTGAGAGTTGGACGGTGAAGAAGGCTGAGCGCCGAAGAATTGATGCATTTGAACTGTGGTGTTGGAGAAGACTCTTGAGAGTCTCTTGGACTGCAAGGAGATCCAACCAGTCCATTCTGAAGGAGATCACCCCTGGGATTTCTTTGGAAGGAATGATGCTAAAGCTGAAACTCCAGTACTTTGGCCACCTCATGCGAAGAACTGACAATGACTGTGATGCTGGGTGGGATTGGGGGCAGGAGCAGAAGGGGACGACAGAGGATGATGGCTGGATGGCATCACGGACTCGATGGACGTGAGTCTGAGTGAACTCCGGGAGATGGTGATGGAAAGGGAGGCCTGGCATGCTGTGATTCATGGGGTCGCAAAAAGTCGGACACGACTGAGCGACTGAACTGAACTCAACTGAACTGAGAAGCACTGTCACACATTTGATATTGGATTGAACAATTTGATATTGGATGAGGGATGAACAGCTATAACCCACTGCTTATCAGCAAGTTTTAAAATGACATTGTATAGATAGAAGGGATATTCTGAAGTTAGAAGAGAGACCAGAGAAAAAGCTATAGAAGGCTTACATATAGTTATAAACTTTGCAGACCGTCTATCATATGCAGAGTTTCATTTCAAAAAGAGGCTAGTGTCCTAAAAGCTCTGGCTATGATAGGCATTCCAGTTAGTATCTGTTTTCCAGTGTCTGCATATCACATATAAGGTAGGATATCCAGTGACAGTAGTTTATAACACAATTAAGATATACATGTAAGAAAGCCTCACATTCCTGCCAGTTTGTTTCAGGAACTCTCTGGAATATTCTTACATATAAGGATGCAGTCAATACACAGAGATGATTTTAATTGTTTCTAACTTGTCTCCTCATTCTTTATGTTTCTTTACCACTTCTAAAGACTTGAGTGGGCACAAATCAGCTTCCTCTCTTTGGAGACTTTAGGAGTCATTGAAGTGGCCATATAAGTTTATCGGATCCTGGTAGAAGCCTAATATAGTCTATCATGCACCACAAATTGGCAATCTACATTGTTCACATATTCTGATAAAACAATATCTGGAAAATTTCCTATCACTGAAATAAAATGCCCTCTATGTTTACTCTGTCTATCAGATCTAGTCTCTTAAATCTATTTCTCACTTCCATTGTATAATCATAAGGTATTTGATTTAGGCCATACCTGAATAGTCTAGTGGTTTTCCCCACTTTCTTCAATTTAAGTCTGAATTTGGCAATAAGGAATTCATGATCTGAGCCACAGTCAACTCCTGGTCTTTTTATGGCTGACTGTATAGAGCTTCTCCATCGTTGGCTGCAAAGAATAAAATCAATTTGATTTCAGTGTTGACCCTCTGATGATGTCCATGTGTAGAGTCTTCTCTTGTGTTGTTGGAAGAGGGTGTTTGCTATGACCAGTGCTTTCTCTTGGCAGAATTCTATGAGCCTTTGCCCTGCTTCATTCTGTACTCCAGGGTCAACTTTGCCTGTTACTGTAGGTGTTTCTTGACTTCCTACTTTTGCATTCCAGTCCCCTATAATGAAAAGGTCATCTTTTTGCTGTGTTAGTTCTAGAAGGTCTTTTAGGTTCTTCTTGTAGTTCTTTACAGAACTGTTCCACTTCAGCTTCTTTAGCATTACTGGCTGGGGCATAGACTTGGATTAGCATGATACTGAATGGTTAGGCCTTGAAAACAGAGATCATTCTGTTGTTTTTGAGATTGCATCCAAGTATTGCATTTCAGACTCTTTTGTTGACTATGATGGTTACTCCATTTCTTCCAAGGCATTCCTTTCCACAGTAGTAGATATAATGGTCATCTGAGTTAAATCCACCCTTTCCAGTCCATTTTAGTTCACTGATTACTAGAATGTCAATGTTCACTCTTGTCATCTACTGTTTGACCACTTCCATTTTGCCTTGCTTCATGGACCCAACATTCCAGGTTCCTATGCAATATTGCTCTTTACAGCATCGGACCTTGCTTCTATCACAGTCCTATCCAGAACTGGGTGTTGTTTTTGCTTTGGCTCCATCTCTTCATTCTCTCTGGAGTTATTTCTCCACTGATCTCCAGTAGCATATTGGACACCTACCAACCTGGGGAGTTCACGACCTGGGAAGTTCATGACATTGTACAGGAGACAGAAATCAAGACCATCCCCAAGAAAAAGAAATGCAAAAAAGTAAAATGGCTGTCTGAGAAGGCCTTACAAATAGCTGTGAACGAAAGAGAAGTGAAAAGCAAAAGAGAAAAGGAAAGATATACCTATTTTAATGCAGAGTTCCAAAGAATAGCAAGGAAAGATAAGAAAGCTTTCCTCAGTGATCAGTGCAAAGAAATAGAGGAAAATAATAGAATGGGAAAGAGTAAAGATCACTTCAAGAAAATTAGAGATAAAAAGGGAACATTTCATGCAAAGATGGGCTCAATAAAGGACAGAAATTATATGGACCTAACAGAAGCAGAAGATATTAAGAAGAGGTGGCAAGAATACACAGAAGAACTGTACAAAAAACATCTTCACGATGCAGTAATCATGATGGTGTGATAACTCACATTCACGTATAGCGAGACATCCTGGAATGTGAAGTCAAGTGGGCCTTAGGAAGCATCACTATGAACAAAGCTAGTGGAGATAATGGAATTCCAGTTGAGCTATTTCAAATGCTGAAAGATGATGCTGTGAAAGTGCTGCACTCAATATGCCAGCAAATTTGGAAAACTCAGCAGTGGCCACAGGACTGGATAAGGTCAGTTTTCATTCCAATCCCAAAGAAAGGCAATGCCAAAGAATGCTCAAACTACTGCACAACTGCACTCATCTCACACGCTTGTAAAGTAATGCTCAAAATTCTCCAAGACAGGCTTCAGCAATACATGAACCCTGAACTTCCATATGTTCAAGCTGGTTTTAGAAAAGGCAGAGGAACCAGTGATCAAATTGCCAATATCCTCTGGATCATCAAAAAAGCAAGAGAGGTCAAGAAAAACATCTATTCCTGCTTTATTGACTACATGAAAGCCTTTGACTGTGTGGGTCACAATAAACTGTGGAAAATTCTGAGAGAGGTGGGAATATAGACCATCTGACCTGCCTCTTGAGAAACCTGTATGCAGGTCAGGAAGCAACAGTTAGAACTGGACATGGAACAACAGACTTGTTCCAAATAGGAAAAGAAGTATGTCAAGGCTGTATATTGTCACCCTGCATATTTAACTTATCTGCAGAGTACATAATGAGAAATGCTGGGCTGGAAGAAGCACAAGCTGGACTCAAGATTGCCAGGAGAAATATCAATAACCCTAGACATGCAGATGATACCACTCTTATGGCAGAAAGTGAAGAAGAACTAAAAAGCCTCTTGATGAAAGTGAAATAGAAGAGTGAAAAGCTAGCTTAAAGTTCAACATTCAGAAAACTAAGATCATGGCATCCGGTCCCATCACTTCATGGCAAATAGATGGGGAAACAGTGGCTAACTTTATTTTTGGGGGCTCTAAAATCACTGCAGATGTGATTGCAGCCATGAAATTAAAAGACACTCCTTGGAAAGAAAGTTATGACCAAACTGTACAGCATATTAAAAAGCAGAGACATTACTTTGTCCACAAAAGTCTGTCTAGTCAAGGCTATGGGTTTTCCAGTATCATGTATAGATGTGAGAATTGGACTATAAAGAAAGCTGAGCACCAAGAATTTATGCTTTTGAACAGTGGTGTTGGAGAAGACTCTTGAGAGTCCCTTGGACTGCAAGGAGATCCAACCAATCCATCCTAAATCAGATCAGTCCTGGGTATTCATTGGAAAGACTGATGTTGAAGCTGAAACTCCAATACTTTGACCACCTGATGCGAAGATCTGGCTCATTGGAAAAGACCCTGATGCTGGGAAAGATTAAGGGCAGGAGGAGAAGGGGACGACAGAAGATGAGATGGTTGGGTGGCATCACCAACTCAATGCACATGGGTTTGGGTGGACTCTGGGTGTTGGTGATGGACAGGGAGTCCTGGCTTGCTGAGATTCATGGGGTTGCAAAGAGTCAGACACAGCTGAGTGACTGCACTGAACTATGGTTATTATCAAATATTTCTAGTGTTATGTGGATATCAATAACCTCACACTGTTTCCATACACACCAATATCTAGGCTACTACCAGATAGAAAAGGAAGTTGAAATGTGGTAGGTATATCCACAGACCTCCTCTGAATGGGTTAGCTCTGTTCTTAGTACTAGTGACTCTGTATTCTCCCCAAAGATATATGTTTAGCTGAAAGAGACAGGATCTGTGGCCCAAAGAAAGCCCTACACCTCTACAAGTTTACTAGATCAAATTGACATCTCCTACCATTGTCTGCATTAATTGTTAGCTAATTATAATTTAAATAAGTTCACTTACATTAGATTCAGTGTGGAAACATTTTAGATGTGGCTAAAAGTTAAATTAACTCAAACTACCTAGTTTAAGTTCATGAAAAACCAAGACCTTAACCATGTTACTTAAACTCTCATGAATATCTCACTGTATCTACTTCATAAAGTTGCTTTTGAGATTAAATGAATTAAATATGGATAGAGGACATATTACTCAAAAGTTTCTCTAGTCACACTGCTCCCTTGATTTAAAAAGAATAAGAGCTTCCCCAGTGTCTCAGCGGGTAAAGAATCTGCCTGCAAAAAAGGAGACAATGGAGACACGTTTTCAATCTCTGGGTCAGAAAGAAACCCTAGAGGAGGAAATGGCAACTCACTCCAGTATTCTTGCCTGAAAAATCCAATGGACAGAGTAGCCTAGTGGGCTACAGTCTAAAAGAATCACAAAGAGTCAGGTATGCCTGAACGATTAAACACAACAGAGGACAGTGCCTATCCCATAGTAATTGTTTAAAAGTTTTATTTTATTATTATTATTTATAATGAATAGTTTAAATGTTAGTCTTCTTTTGGTTATTTTGCAAATTTAATTGTAGCATGCCTACATTTATACTTTAATTTTACATATTAATTCATAATGTGTATGAATTATCTACCCACATTATATAAGTAGTGGTTTTTTTGTTTTTGTTTTTTTTCTAATTTAGCTTCTAGATTTTTGCCTTTGGTTGCAAATCCTGTGGCAAAATGTGTTCCATTTCAATTTCAAGTATCTACAGTCCAGAATTGGAAGCATCTTCCTCAAAGAATTGTGGAGGAAAAACATATGTATAGCCTGGCCCAAAATTATAAATCTCCTTCCAAGACTATCATTAGCTGGAGAGATTGTGTTTCACAAATAATTAAATCAACCTTTGTTAGCATATTGTTTAATCTCTTTTACAAAAGAATACAAGCCAAAGCCAAATCAAATAAAACCTTACAACCATCCTTTGGCTAGATCAAATTAGGGCTGAGAACCCTGTGAAATAAGAGTAATTGCTGGGTTGTGGGTATGTAGTTCATTATTTAAAAAAAAATATGCAGCTATAATTGAATAAGGATGAAATAAGATTTTAATAAAGCACTGGCAATTTTTGGAGCTTAAAGATAAAGGCTATCATTTCCCTTGTGTGTTGGACAGACATGTGTTTTTGGCAACCATGTTGAATTTTTGACCGGGGCCTATTATAGCCATCCTTATCTATATTCCATACACAGTAATAGAAAAGAAAGAAAAATCCCAGTCTGCTGAGGCAGGATGAAATGCATTGTGCATCTGATATAGTTCATTTATCTACTGAAAAAAATTCTAGCCATTCACCTGCTTGCAGTGAAAAAAGACTTACATTCAGTTGTGAAATTAATTTCTACAAAAATGGCAAGATTCTTTTCACTAGCAGACTGTTCTTTGTTAAGATGAATAGTAAAACTAAACAAACAAACACAAAAAAGCACAAGGAGAGAAGAGAAGGAATTTATCTTAACAAAGTGATACCTATATCCCACAAAACAACTTGTTTTCATGTGTTGAGTATTATCTATGGGTGAGATACTTTAAACTAATTCAAAGAACATGGGATTTGAACACTAGAATATTTAAAAGAATTCAAAAAGATTGATTTGGAGGTGAAGAAGGAATAAGTTAATATTGAGAGTATTTAAAATATACATTCTCTTGTATATATGTATTTATGCATAGGCATTATACTATAATAATGTATGTGAACGTTCTTTCCTTACTTTATTATATATTTTGACTGAATACTAATTATTTCCTCACAGGATGGTTATAATTTATGGAGAAAGTAACCTTCAATTCTGTTATTGATTAGAGATTGATGAAGATCATCAAAGATAAAGAAATTCTTTCAAGTGACAGGAAACAGGAGAAAGTTTCTTACTAATGATAAGAATTCTTAATGAGAGTATTTAATTCATGTAACTCTATTCAAGAAGATCTTTCTTATATTTTCATTTATTTATGAAGAGTTCTCAGTGTGACAGAGTGCTAAACACATCTGAAAAAAATTAGAGGCATAGTTAGGATGTAGGAGAACCAATATCATAATGAGAGAATGAATAAATTAAAAAATCTTAAAGATAAAAACCAACACACACACACACATTTCCATAACTATGATCTAGCTATGTTTCTTTTTATAAAGATCAATATTTTGATGTCTTGGGTGACTATGTTGTGTCCTTAAATTCTAATTGGCAATAGGCTTTAACTATAATTATTAAAACTCTGAAAAATATATCTTTTCCTCAAAATGTGAACAATGGCTGGCTTAATTTATATATTTATGGAAAGTGCTATTGGATTAAAAAAGTATTTTTTAAGTAAATATGCAGTTAGTACCTTCTAGCAAAATCATACCTGTATATTCTAGCTAAGTAAGTTACATTTACAAAATTAATTATATCAAATATCTAGCCTCTTAGAGTATCTAAAACGTTTATCACAATAATTTTTTAAAGGTAAAAAAATAAATATATCTTTATACATTATATTTTGTTATCTCTGACAAAAGAGATTTAAGTCTGATAAAGTATTTCTACAGAAGTTCCTTTCCAGTATTCTGTTATCAGTTAAATATTAATTATCCAGAGTCAAATTGTTCATTTATTTATCCAATATATATTTATTATGCTGCTTACTAAGTAGTAATCAACATGCTGCATTCACAGGAAAAAACCTAAGATTTTGCTTCTACCTCTAAAACACCCACAGTATGGAATAGGATTTATGGATTATCAATGACTTTTTGGAGTTCCATAATTTCTTTGCTCTTCCTTTAGCTACCTACTTTCCTGATTGCTAATTTTTATGCATGAAGACCAAAGAGGGAAATTTAAGTGTTGATGTACCAGAAAATGTAACACTTAAGGTGTATCAGATACTATGTGTAAATAGTGATGTTATCTGCTGATTATTTGTTCTTCCCCATTAAATGTTGAAAACAGAGGGTAGGTGAGTAGAGGAGAAAGAACCTAACCACAAGAAGTTAAAGTAAATGACTTTAGTGAAAGCAAAAGCAAAAAAAAAAAAAAAAAAGAGCAAAAACAACAACAAAAAATGTATTGGACAGAAAAAAAGGAATTGACCTAAACAAAAGAATATACATATGAACATGTAAAGATGGATAGATATGTAATACATAATATGTAAATATATATAATTTAGAAAACAAGTAACAAAAGTTTCTTTGTTAAATTCAAAAAAAAAAAAAAATGAGTAACTTGTTTTATGAGTGTTGTCTGAATGTTGCAGGAATGGGGACTCTTTCTTGGGCCTGAGAGTGGGCTCTTGTCTAACACTCAACAATGAATTGCTAGAGGAAACACATGTGTTGACAAAGCAAGAGAATTAATTGAGAAGGGAACCTGGGTCAAGAGCTGGAGAGTAAGGGAAACAGCAGGACTGCTCTACCATGTGGCTCAAATTCTCAGGGTTTATGGTGATTGGGCTAGTTTCTGGGTTGTCTCTATCCTGTCATTCTGACTTAGGGTCCCTTCTGCTGCCATACACATTGATCGGTCAAGATGGATTCCAGCGAGGAGGATTCTAGAAGGTTGGTAGGACATGTGGCGTCTTCTTTTGACTTTTTCTGAATTATTCTGGTTGGTAGTAACTTGTTATTTCTATGCTCCCTAAAATGACCTCCTGTTGTAAAATAATTCATGCAGATGGTTACTATGGTGCCTAGCCAGGGTGGGTGGTTTCAGTCAACATTTTCCCTAACATGGAGATTAGATCATTTAGACTAATTTGAAGAACTGGGTAAATGGAAAATGGAAATTGAGAAACAAAATTTCAGAATTGTTAGTGTACCAAACAAGGATGAAGTTTTCACACTTCAAAGTAGAATATGAAGACAGAGTGAGAGCTAAAAAGAATTTTTGATTTACAGATAGTGGCTACACAATGCATTCTTCTCTGTTGAATGACATTCTATTATTCAATTTTTATAATTTGCTATTTTTAGTTTGGAACTTCCCTGGTGGCTCAGATGGTAGAGCATCTGTCTACAGTGTGGGAGACCTGGGTTCAATCCCTGGGTTGGGAAGATCCCCTGGAGAAGTAAATGGCAATCCACTCCAGTACTCTTGCCTGGAAAATCCCATGGACAGAGGAGCCTGGTAAGCTACAGTCCATGGGGTCGCAAAGAGTCAGACACGACTGAGTGACTTCACTTTTAGTTTGCCCTCGAAATTAAGTAGACTACTAAATGTTACTTATTCTATTAAGAATCTGAATCTACTTATTATTAAATGATTTAAAATAGCTAACAACAATATTTCAAAAGTACTGGCTTGGATATATGTTCTCAAATTCACTTTTTTAAATAAAATAGAAAGGTATGGATTTCATATTTGTATATCAGGTTTGAAAAGTGTTTATAAAACTCAATTTGGCCTGTGAAATTCAGAGAGAACGGTAGTGACAATAATTCTCCATTACATGTGCTGTTGAAAAGATAACTAGATCCATTAATGAATTAAAAGTGAAGTGAAGTCGCTTAGTCGTGTCCAACTCTTTGCAACCCCATGGACTGTAGCATACCAGGCTCCTCCCTCCACGGGATTTTCCAGGCAAGAGTACTGGAGTGGGTTGCCATTTCCTTCTTCAGGGGGTCTTCCCGACCCAGGGATGGAACCCAGGTCTCCCGCATTCCAGGCAGACGCTTTAACCTCAAAGCCACCAGGGAAGCCCATTAATGAGTTAAGAGTTAGATAAAACTACAGAGTGAATCAGAAACATCAAATAATTCTCAGTAAAAAAAAGTTTTATAGCTTTTCGAAATGCTTTAAGAAAGATCTTCCATGTTAGAGATAAAATATTTAATGCTTCTGCATTGTGATGGACAGGTCCTGTTCAGTTCAGTTCAGTAACTCAGTCATGTCCAACTCTTTGTGACCCCATGGACTACAGCATGCCAGGCTTCCCTGTCCATCACTAACTCCTGGAGCTTGCTCAAGCTCATATCCATCAAGTTGGTGATGCCATCCAACCATCTCATCCTCTGTCATCCCCTTCTTCTCCTGCATTCAATCTTTTCCAGCCTCAGGATCTTTTCAAATGAGTCAGTTCATCACATCAGGTGGCCAAAATATTGGAGTTTCAGCTTCAGCATCCGTCCTTTCAATGAGCATTTAGGACTGGTTTCCTTTAGGATTGACTGGTTTGATCTTGCAGTCCAAGGGACTCTCAAGAGTCTTCTCCAACACCACAGTTCAAAAGCATCAATTCTTTGGTGCTCAGCTTTCTTTATGGTCCAACTCTCACATCCATACATGACTACTGGAAAAACCATAGCTTTGACTAGAAAGACCTTTGTCAGCAAAGTAATGTCTCTGCTTTTTAGTATGCTGTCTAGGTTGGTCATAGCTTTTCTACCAAGGAACAAGCATCTTTTAATTTCATGGCTGCAGTCACCATCTGCAGTGATTTTGGAGCCCCCCAAAATAGTCTGTCATTGTTTCCATTGTTTCCCTACCTATTTGCCATGAAGTGATGGGACTGGATGACATGATCTTTGTTTTTTAAATTTTGAGTTTTAAGCCAGGTTTTTCACTCTCCTCTTTCACTTTCATCAAGAGGCTCTTCAGTTCCTCTTCACTTTTTGCCATTAGGGTAGTGTCATCTGAATATCTGAGATTATTGGTATGTCTCTTGGCAATCTTGTTTCCAGCTTTTGCTTCATCCAACCCCAAATTTTGCACGATGTACTTTGCACATAAGTTAAACAAACATGTTTCTACGTTGTGATGTGGCTGGTCCTGTTAGCCTCTCAAAGGTCTAATTTCTCTTCCAAAGCACTCAGCTGGATTGCATATCCTAGTTCCCTTAGCATTTAAATGTGGCTCAGTGCCTGCATGTGCGCTCAGTTGTGCTTAACTGTTTGAGACCCCATGGACTTTAGCCCGCCAGGCTCCTCTATCCATGAGATTTTCCAGGCAAGAATACTGGAATGGATTGCCATTTCCTCCTCCAGGACATCTTCACACCCCAGCGATCAAACCAAAGTCTGTGCCGAGTTCTCATGAATAGAATATGAACACTGTGATGTGGATCATGTCCAAGACAGTGTTTCTGAAAAGTGTTTTAAACTATAATCTTTGTACTCTTCTGGTGCAAGGTGCCCCAGTGATAATGAGGGCACGGTGGTAGCAGAATCAAAGATGAAGTTGTCTGAATCTATGAATATTAAGTGGCGGAAAACTACCCACAAGCCAAGGAAAACTCCCTGCATGCTCTGTATCAAGAAGTAAAGTTCTATTATGGTTAAATCAACAAACACAGGGCTTATTGGTGCCAAAAGCTAAAATAACTCTAACATGGTGAGCCTATAACCTCATAGTTTAACCATTAGTCTTTCTTTTTTTTTTGGAAATTAGCTTATAATCAAGAAATCAGGAAAACCAAGTCATACACATTCTTATATGTTCAAATGTTCCCCTATTACAATGTGTGACAATCACATTGTGACACATATTAACTTGAAATATAGGAAATTCCCACTATTTGCAGAACCAATTAGTTGAACATAGGCAGTTTCATATGGTTCAATCTTATACTTGAGTTTATATAAAGTACGTTTTGATATCAATATGGAAAGCACAAACTAAATTTAAAATTCAACTTTTCACATTGTAGAATACAAACAAATACCAATCGGGAGTTCAACACTTTAAATTCCAGAACTCTTAATGTAGGATTTTTTTTTTCCTTGAAACAATTTACTATGACTTCCTATTCAAAAATCACTCTATAAAAAATGTATTCATTGAATCTTAGTTTTCCTCTTAGAGCCATAATTTTTCCTAACTTCATAAACAGTGCCTCACTGAGTCAAAATGGAATTTTCTTCAATGGTAACTCACATATGTCCCACTATATTGATAGACACTCCTGTCTCATTACAGAAACACTTCCCGTTCCTTGATTCCTTCTCACCAAATTTGAATTAATATCCAACAATTACAAAGGAATGCATTCCTTTTTATAAACATAGAGTTTTCTCTTTGTTTCACTCAGTCAAGATTTCAGGCCAACAACCTCAGACTGTACCCTAATGGTTTCTCTTATCTACACACACTATTTCTCCGAACCCATTCTTGCTTCTGACAATATCAAGATATTATAATTATTTTATTTTTAAGATACCTGGATATACTTATGGGTTATCATTCTGCCTTCTTTACAGATGGTAAAGTAGCTTGCAAGAAGAAAACACTCCTAATTTTAAAAGATCATTGCTAAGGAAGGCTGTACAGTACAGCGATTAAAACACAGTCTAAGTACAATGAAGTTTAGACTGCCTGAACTTGAATGCTGGTAATTTCTCTACAGTGACATTTCGACCTTAGGCAGATTATTTAACCTTATAAAATTATGGTAATATTTAAATGAACTAATTCTGGTAAAGCATTTAGAACAGTGCTTTTCAAATAGCAAATACTTAGTAAGTCTGAGTTATCTTATTGTTATCATACTTATAGATATGCTTTGGCCAGTTAAATACTATTTGATTGATTTGTAGAACTCTTGATCTCTTTTCTTAATTCCTATTAAGTCAAACAATATTTGTCTCAATTCATCCAAACATAACCTTTGACTTGATAAAGAAAGCTTTTAGTTAAAGATCTTTTTTCTGGGGGATCTAAGTAGATTGAGTCAACAATCGAGCAGCCTTTATTCTCAGAAGAGAGGATGCTTAAACTTCAGTAAGGAAGTTTCAGGTTTGATAGGTTTGTGACCTGAAGGAACTCTTCTTCCTTATTCCATTAAGCTTTGCTAAAGCAAGCCCATCCTGTCAGGCACCCTGATTCTTAAGCACTCCCAGTAACATCCCTTCTCTTTACCTCCCCATAACCTCTTATCTTTCCAACTTCCATTCACTTTTGTTTACATTCACGTACCTATTAAGGCATCTTTATATAGATGATATAGTTATCAATCTATTTACTCTTTGCAACTTCATGCAAAGGTTAGGATGGCAGCTCTGAACAGGTATATATTTTCAATATATTTTGTAGACTGATTATTGACTTAAATGTTTTTCTCTCATTTTAAGGTGATTGTCTCACATTAGAAAGTTTAACATATAAATATTTTGGAACCTAAAAATATGTAATGCAGTATATATTTAAAATATATATGCTACATATTTAAATAAATATATGTTATATATACATATATATGATGCTAACAAATTGATTTTTAAACCAAGTTTACATTTTATTAAAAATCTATAGTGTTTTTCTTTCACTTCTGTACATTGTTATTGTGTAACAGTGTTGGAAGATAATTTAACTACTCATCCTTTCAGAATGGCTTGTGGGCCCTTTGTAATAATATTCAGTATCTGCATTGCATTTAAATAAAGTAGTCATAATTTTCATAATGCCAAAATGATATTAAACTTCCTTGAAGATAAAAGGGAGGTGTAGCTAAATCTTCTATTAAGTGGCTAAAGTCTTATGGGTTAGAATTGGATAAACCTGGTTTTGAATCCTAGAATACTCACTTACAAACTGGCAAGTTTATTCAACTGAAAATTGGGGATACTAATACCAACCTTTTGGCTTGTTAAGTGGATTACGTGAGATAAATTGGTTAAAAATGATAATAGCATTTTTATTAGAGTCAAAGAAAAGTGCTCTTTTCAATATCAGCTTTAGGAAGGCACTGTTCTCAGCTTAGCATTTCACTTCATTTCTGATGAGTCGTTTCAATTGTCATATTGGCACCAGGGCTGTTTTCATTAGGACAGAGCGCTGTCCCTTTATAGCAGGGCATCCCACTGTCGCTAGGTCATTATTTAACCATGACAAAAGTTTGAAAATTATTAGCATGTGGGACTCGGGCACCACATTTTGCTTTAGCCATTACTGGTGGTTTGTTGATGCTAATATATGGCACCCTGCAGAGATTTTCTTCCCCTTTACTCTTTGACTTTCTCTTTTGTAACATTTCACATGCGGAGCTGGAGTGATTAATATTTTATGCTGTTGTTCTTATGTGCAGCATGATATTGCGGATTCCATTCAGCTCTCCAGTAGCTCTGCTACCCCTGAAAGGTAACTAATAGCTCAAGCTGAACCTCTCATGGCTCTGGGAGGTCTCCTGCGAAAATGAAACAGACAATATCTTGTCACATCATAAATTTATAAGGAGTTAATGAAAGGCTTTCCCTTGCATCTTAAACACATTCAGAGTCCCATATCACAAAGAATGATTCCTGTTTAATTACCAATGGCTTGTAAAAATTTGCTGCTCAAAGTGTATGTTAATGTCAGGCAGATTATTAGTACAAATGGAAAACTGCCTGGAAAATGTCCAAAGAATATAAACTTGTACCAAACTATGTGCATATATTTTTCTAATTATTTGTGTAGAGAGACACAGCATTTAATTTTAAAACTTTTGAAACTGTCATCATAAGTATCTATGACTTTATTTTAAAGTATAAGACTGAATATTCATTTATTATATGCTTTGTCATTTCTTAGTATACTCTATTAATTACCATTTTGCCATTTTATGTTTTTTTTTTTTTTAAATAAATGCATGTTCTACAACTATGCTGCTGGAGGATATTGTTCAGTTTTTAGAGACTTCCAAGAAATTCTGTGGGGTCATAGGCTTCAGTTCTGATACAGGACAGTGTCAATTATTATATATTTTATTAGGAAGGGAACATGACAGAAATCAGATTGTAACACAATTCAGAAAAAGAAAAATTTTAAAGGGAGTTTTAAAAGTGAAGAAATTTACCCTAAAAGACACTTGGATGACCCCTGTTAGATAAATTATTTCCTCTAATATATAATGGATACTCCATTTAAGTGCTCTTAACAGAAGCCCTGAAGCTGTTTATAGTAATCTCAATAGATAACGACTCTTCCACTGACAAGTAAATAATCAAAATTGTAATAAGTAACTATGAGGCATGGTAAAGTTATTAGGTAATATAAACAGACTTTCTTTTTTCAGCATCAGATCATTGATTTTTCAGATGTATATGTTTATTTGAGCAGGCCACTATCGGCACTTGGTAACTTACACAGAAGCTTGAGGGTAAAATATATCCCTAAGTTCATTTTGATTTTATTACTTAAATACACATTTTTTTTTTTTTTTACTAAAAGTAAAATATAGAATCTAGAAAAATGTCTTTTTGTTACAATGAAATTCTTAAAAGATAGATAATATTGTTAGAGGAAATAAACTTTTTTTGTTTCTTTTTTAACTTATTTAATCATAATATATTTTCACTTCTTGTTTTTAGTTAATACTAATGATAGGAAGGTAAATTTTTTGACAATTCAGGCCCTTTTCAGCTTTTATTGAGCAAATCTGTCTATATTTGGAGATAGCAAACTGAGAACAACTCGCATTTTAATTACATTAACTTATATTGTGTTGGCTTAAGGGTTCATTTGGGTTTTTCCATAAATCCAATATTTATGAGTTCTGTTCTCTCAGTCTTCCTTGTGACCATGTATAGACATGTGACTTAGGCCCTCATACATCTACACTAGCCTGTTTTTCAGAAGAACAATGTAAGAAGGAAATGATGTACAGAAATTTTCTTCTAGAAATTCTGGGAGACTCTAAACTTTCAGACACAATGGTGTTGGTGGTCTAAGAGTACAGGGAGGTGGATAGCATCCATATTAAGGAACATGATTACTGGTAACTTAGCTATAGCCATTCATGTATGGTTTGAACATTGATCCTGGCTGTGTAAGTGCTATATTTGGCTCTGTATCCTGCAGAGATTTAGTGAGCTATCAAATATTCTTTGATAAATTATTTTTTTCTGTCATTCTGTTCAACTGGCAATTTTAGATTCTGCCAGTGACCAAGAAGTTTTTATGGACATTTATATTATACCTAAAAGTGGGAAGTTAATAGGTTATGTAAAATGTCACTATTTTTGAAATGATTAAACCCATATGTCCTTATTAGTAATTAAATTTATTTCATTTAATTTGCATTTTTTAAATTTTAGGATTACTCTTTCTAAACCTCTTTGTTAATTTTTTACAAATAGTACTAGTATACCTTAACCTGGATTTATGATAAGTAGTTGGGGTTTGATTTGGTAGACTGGGCTAGAGAAAGCCTGAGAGCAGAAGAAATGTGATGTAAGGTGGGATTTTTTAATTAGGGCATCAAAAACCCATTTCATTTCATTCACAATTTTGTTGAAGCCTTAAAAATCACATCTACTTACTGTACATTTTTCTCTTATAGGTTGCATTTACATATTTTGTTAATTTTGTTTGTGTCCATTTTATATAGCTATTAGAATTCTCATGGAAAACTGAATATATACAAGATGCAAAAGTGTATGCTAAGGTATCTTAATCATTTAAACTTTATAACAATCTCATGAGATATGAGTATTACAGTTTGACAGAAGAGAACTCAGTGTATTTAATGACGTTGAGATATGAAAGGTGATAAACCTTGGAGCCTGGATTCAAACTCAGGCTTGTTTGCCTGAAAATTCATGTTTATACCCACCATATCTTTTGCTGTAATGATATACCATGATTTTATTATTCAGTTGGTTGCTAAAAGAGTTTTCCAAATCTATTGGTGACAAATTCCTAAAGATCCTTAGATTTTATTTACCCAAGTAACTGCCTCAAATGTTCAGACCATCAGGGTATTATGTTAGGTCTAGAACCCATGATACTGTGGTAAGTGTAATCCAATAAAGTAAGACTTGGACTAAATGTATGGACTAAATCTGGATACATATTTATCTTTGGTCATCATTTGGTTCTATTATGGAGGACTTTAGAAATAAATGTTAATTCTGCATTTTAATATTTAGAGGAGAAAAACTAATAATCATATGCACATAAACCCAAAATTGATAGTCCAATTCCTGAATTATTACTTAAATTTTAGATCTAAATACCCGTTGGACAAATTATAGTAGACTGAATAATGGCCTCACCCCACTCCCCCACCAAAGTTATGTCCACATCCTAAAACCCAGAATCTATAAATATGACCTTACTTGGAAAAAGTGTTTTTGTAGATGTGATTAAAGATCTAGAATTGACACATACCTTGGATTATTAGGTTTGACCATAAACCCAGTGACAAGTTTCCTTTTGAGAGACAAGCAGAAGAGAGACAAATGGAAGAGAAGGTGTGAAATGAAAATGAGATGGAATGAAATGGAATGAAAAGATGTGGGTGATATTGAAGTTAAGCAGCCACAAGCTAAGGAATGCCTGAGCCACCATAGGCCATGAAAAGGTGAAGCGATTCTCCCTTAAAACCCGTGCAGAAAGCACAAACCCACCAACTTGATTTAGGACTTCTGGCCTCCAGAAGCATGAGAAAATTACTTTCTGTTATTCTAAGTCATCAAGTTTGTGGTAATCTGTTATGTCAGGCCTAGGAAATGAATACATTTGTCTTTTTACATTTTCTGCCACAATTTCAAATGTAATATGTATAAATGCACTTATCATTCTTTCTTGCACACTTTTTTTTAAATTGGGATAGAGTTGCCTTACAATGTTGTGTCAGTTTCTGCTGTACAATGAAGCAAATAATCCATATGTAGATACATATCCCTTCCCTCTTGGACCTCCTTCCCATCCCCCTCCATCCCACACCTCTAGGTCATCTTAGAACACTGAGCTGAGCTCCTTGTGCTACAGAGCAGCTTCCCATGAACACTTCATTATTTTTCTGTCTGTCAAGTCACAAGGTTTAAAACTTTAGAGATATTTGACTCTTCTGTTATTTCATCACTTCTTTTATCTATCTGTACTTGCTTCCTTTACAAGTTTTCTTTTCTTTTTTTTCTTTTTTTCTTTGTAATACTTAAAACAGAGAAAAAAAAAATTAGTGAATACAAAACTCCATTAAATAGACTTGGAAGACCTGAAGCAGAGCTCTCATATCTTGTCATAATAGCAGAGCCCAAGAAGAAGCAGAAAGACTTCTCTTCTTCCTGCCAAGGACTCAGTGTGAAAAGCCATAAACTGTTTCTTTACTACAGCCCTCCCAGCTTCCTTTCCTTTCTACAAAAGCATTCTCCTTTCTTCATCCCCTGGAAACTTTCACTTTGCTCTCCATGGTTGCAGACTCCAAAGTGCAATGCTCTGCTCATCCCATCTTTGCTGGATAAACATCTGGCAGTCTGTTTCATATCAACATTGTTATGTACTAATCATTATAAAAGATGCTATGGACGCAGTATTGTAAGAGAAATAGAATCTCAGATCTCACAGAATATTTAGTCTAATATATGCCTTCAATCAATAATTACATAAATAATAAGTCCTGATATTTGGAATCTGAGGAATAGGTTTTCCATCCTCAAGTCAGCCTCGTCATCACCTATAGGATACTGACATCCTGCTCTTCCATAGAGACTGCGCAAAGGAGAGCATAGACAGAGCAACTAAAAGGGAATGAATGAAATAAAGAGGAGCAGGTAGCTCGTGTAGAAAGCTTCTTTGAAGAATTTGGTGAGCAAAGTAAAGGAGGGGAAAACACAGATTTGAGAAACTAAGTCCTACTTCACTTGGGACCTTTAAGAGAGAAACTTGCAGGAGTTCTGAGGAACAGTCAAGTAATACATAGTCTGTGCTTGTGTCAGATTGGTCTGGTAGCAAAACTTGACCTGAACTGGCCTACATTATTTATCTCTCTCTGTGTGTGGTATATGCTATATATATGGGCTTTCCCAGGTTGGGTGGGGTAAAGAATCCACCTGCCCATTCAGGAGATACAAGATATGTCAGTTCAATCCCTGGGTTGGGTAGATCCCTTGGAGTAGAATGGCAGCTGGCTCCAGGATTTTTGCCTGGAAAATTCCATGTACAGAGGAGCTAGGCAGGCTCAAGTCCATAGGGTCACAAAGAGTAGTACATACACATACACAAATATATGTATACATGTGTAAGTGTGTATTCATATTTTTTTTTAAATTTCTTACCCAAGGTGAGTGTTCATCTTGCTTCATAAAAGTTAATGTATTTTTTTATGGAGTAACCCTAAGACTGTACTGGTGATGCTGCATAAAATATGATATAAGTATGCTTTTATCTTTTTAAAATTTAGAAAGCCATATATTTCAAAGCCCATCTGGACTTGTGGCAGCTTAAAAAACAGAAGTAAATATTTCGGACATTTTCCCTTTCAAAAGTTTGATAGTGTATAGCTCCATAGAAAACAAAAAACAGCAGTTTGCAAATGAAGCTGTCATTAAACATAGTACAGCTTCCTTTAGGACCAGTGACATAGGAAGACATTGAATACTTCAGAATGTAATAAGAAAAAAAACAATAGATGTCTTAGGATCAATCTTTGAGACCTGATATGCATTCCTTGGAGAAGGAAATGGCAACCCACTCCAGTATTCTTGCCTGGAGAATCCCATGGATGGAGGAGCTTGGTGGGCTACAGTCCACGGGTCGCAAAAAGTCGGACATGACTGAGCGACTTTACTATGCATCCTACTATCAACCCAAAATGATGGAAAAGGCAGGAACTCTGAGGTTCTGGACCTCTCTGACCAAGTGGATTCTTCACTACCTGATAGCTACTTAAATCAACAAAATTGTTTAGTCGCAATGGAGGCAATAGGGAGGTACACTGAGTAACTTGAATTCTGGATTGTGAAGATTTTTCATAGAGTCTCCAAATGCAAGAATGATTAGACTCTTAGCCTTGGACAGTTTTGTTTAATCAATATTGTTGCTGTGGAATTGTTAACAATTTTCCCTTTTATCCACAAAAGCATCTTGACATATAATAATGTACATGTTTTTAAGGGCTGAGACATGTTACCCCAAAATTTGTATGTTGAAGCCCTAACCTCAGTACATTACAGTGTTTGGAGCTGAAAGCTTTGTAAAGGGGTGAGTAATTAAAAATGAAGATATTATAATGATCCCATATGACTTGTGTCCTTATAAGAATAATTTTGGACACCCATAGATAACATGGATATGCCTGCCCCAAGGAAAGACCATGTGAGAACACATCTACAGCCATCTACAAGCCCAGAAGAGAGGCCTCAGAAGAATAACCCTGCTGACACCTTAATCTTGGACTTATATCCTCCAGAACTATGAGAATATAAATGTTTGTTGTTTATGACACCCAGTCTATAATATTTTGTTATGGCAACCTTAGCAAGCTAGTACATGGGTTCACTTTACTATTCTCTCTCTCTCTCGTTGTTTGGTTGCCAAGTCATGTCGAACTCTTCACAACGCCATGGACTTCAGCAGTCAGGCTTCCCTGTCCTTCACCATCTCCTGGAGTTTGCCCTTGCTCATGTCCACTGAATCGGTGATGCCATCCAAATATCCAATCCTCTGTCACCCTATTCTCTTCCTGGCCTCATTCTTTCCTAGCATCAGAGTCTTTTCCAGTGAGCCAGCTGTTTGCATCAGGTGGCCAAAGTAATGAAGCTTCAGCTTCAGCATCGGTCCTTCCAGTGAATATTCAGGGTTCATTTCTCATTCTCTCTGCCTTTAATTAATTAACCTAGTTGAGAAATTAATGAGGCAAAACTAATATTTAGGAAGCAATATGGACAGTGTGAAGTAATGTATCTTTTCAGCATTTTGAGAAGAGCAACAGAATAATATCAGATTTGTCAGAAACAATGATCATAGTATTTGTACGATTTAATAAATCCCTTCTTTCTGTAGATAATAAAACCTAGAAACATGCTGATATAGAGATTTACACTGGGGCACTGGGGTTAGAAAGGAGGGCTGGGCTATAGATTTTTCTAATTTTACTTTTAAATAAATATAATAATACTGTTTAATAAAATGGCTCAAGGAAGAATTTATGTAATTTAGTCAGGGCCAGAGTAGGTGGCCGACCTCACATGATCTATTTACACTGACCTTTGTCCTAAACATACTTAAAATAAATTCAAAAGCAAGTGCATTGAACACAATAATCCCACTTCTCAGTAGTTAAAGAAATGTTCCAAGGACCTTTCTGAAGAAACAGATGCAGTCTAAGGGGAGGTCATATGAGCATTTTGCAAAACTGTGACAGCTGCTTAAAGAGGGGATATAGTCTAAATTCCTTTGGGATTCTAAGCCACATTTCAATGCTCTTTAAAACAATTAACTCTTTAATGACTAGCAAATTATATATTTATCAGAAATTTGATGAAAATCCATAATTTTTGGCTTGTTCATGGCTTTTCTGTAGTTTAACCAGTAAACGGAAAATAGAAAGCAGGGCTATCCTTTAAAAGAGAAGAAAGGGACAAATACTCTTTGGTGTGATATTAAGTGTAGGACGAATTATCCAATCGTCTTTCTCCCAGTAACACATCAGAAAGCCCACTTCTTGCTATTGGAAGAAAGAATTTTAGCTAAATTTGAGATAAGACTATTTAATAAGACCTGATGAAATTTGTGAAACTGTAATAGAAAAATGTTGTTTTTAGTTGCTAAGTCATGACTGACTCTTTGCAACCCCATGGACGTTAGCCAGCCATGCTCCTCTTTTCATGGGATTTCCCAGGCAAGAATACAGGAGTGGGTTGCCATTTCCTTCTCCAGGGAGAGAAAAATGTATTTACATACAAACTCTTCCATGAAATAGTACCAGTAGACCCAAAGATCTGCATTAAAGTTTTAACCTGTCAGATCTTAAAGACTTTCCACAAAGAGTAACTTACTATTATTTATAATATATACAATCATGTAAAGAATAACTCCACATGTGATTAGAGTTCCATAGCATAACAAGAAATAGGTGATATTCAGGAAAGCAAAACAACAGTGACACAAGAAATGGTTCCAGGCAATATATCCAGAAAAAAAAAAAGGAGAAAAAATAACTAAAAACATTCTGATTTATACATTTTTCTCAGGGGAGTCTGAGATTTCAGTTTTAAGATTTACTTGTATATATTCACTTTTATAGGAGAAGAGATAGATATAAATAGAATGATATGTCTATGGCTATTTACAGACAAAGACATAAGGATAGAAGGATAGTAAGTCAGTGTTAGTCAGTCATGCCCAACTCTTTGTGACCCCATGGACTGCAGCCCACCAGGCTCCAATGTCTGTGAGTTTTTCCAGGCAAGGATACTGGAGTGGGTTGCCATTTCCTTCTCCAGGGGATCTTCCCAACCCAGGGGTCAAACCCAGGTCTCCTCCACTGCAGGCAGATTCTTTACCGACTGAGCTACAAGGGAAGCCTGCAGAAACATAGAGAGATTGAAATATATAATAACTTATCTAGAAAAAAATGCTAAATATTTTAGCCTTTAAAGCATATGGAGATTGTTAAGGAATGATGTTTGTCTCCCCCAAAATTCATATGTTGAAGGCTCATTTCCCAATTTAACTGTATTTGGAGTGAGGACATTGGGAGATAATTAGATCATGAGAGCACAGCCCTTCTAAGTGAGACCCATGTTCTAATAAGAAGAGACAGCTGAGAGATGATCTCTGTCTCAACCAAGTGAGGATAGAGCAAGAAGGTGACCATCTGCAAACCATGAAGAAGGGTCAGATCAGACATTGAGTCTACTGGCATCTTGATCTTGGACTTCCCAGCCTCCAGAACTTTGAGAAATAAATGTTCTTTAAAAAGTACCCTCCTCACCTCAGTCTACAGTTCTTTTGCTACAGCAATCCTAAGACAATAATAATAGTTATACATCACTTTTCTACTTTCAAATTGGTTGTTTAAACTTTATTCAGTTAATAGAATCTCCACAGAAAAAGTTTGATTTAATATTAGTCTGAGATGTTAAGAAAAGAGGTACTAATGCATGCTCTTCATTAGAACAATTTGACCTTTAGAAATTCAGAAAGTACTGGCATATTCACATTTATGAAGAGAACTAATTTTTAAATCCCCAGTTAGCTTTTGTTTTCAAATTCTAGAAATTAAACTCAAAGTGGAATTTTGTTCAAATGATACATACATATATAAATTGTATTGATCATATAACCCAACAATCCCACAGGCTTGATCTGACTCAGAGACTCATATACGTTCAGCTGAATTTGGTTCCTCTGGTATTAATATTTCAGTTCTATTTTTCTTATGCTGGTGCTTCCTTGTTAACTGTAAGTGGTGACATGAAGTCTACTGTCTTGATCTGCTCAGGCTACTGTAAAAAAATACCTTAGATGGAATGGCTTAAACAGAAATTTATTTTCTTACCATTCTAGAGACTGGAAGTCTTAGATCAAGGGCCAGTGTGTCAAGCTCTGGTAAGAGCTCTCTTCCTTGCTTTCAGATTGCTGCATTCTCTCTGTACTCACATGGTGAAGAGAGTGCTCTGGTATCTCTTCCTATTCAGATAAGGGTTTATTTAAATAGGGCAGAGAAGATTATCCATTATGATAAACCCTTATTTATCACCTCCTAGGCTACATTTCCAAATACAGTCATAGTGGAGATGAGGGCTTCAGTGTATGAGTTTGGGGGCGGGGCACAAACATTGAGTCCATAACACTGTTGCTGAGCTCTTCAAATTTATGTCTTTCTCACACACAAGTACATTCATTCCATTTTAACACCCCTAAAGTCTTAACAAATTCCAGCATCAGCTGTAAAGTCTAAGGTCCAAAGTCTCATATAAATATCATTTAATCAGATTGGGTGTAACTTGATATGCAATATATCCTGAGGCAAAATTCTTTTCCAGTTGTGAGTTTGTGAAACCAGACAATTTATGTGCTTTTAAAATGTGATAATAGACAGGCAGAGGATAGACATTCCCATTCCAACAGGAAGAACTACAGGAAAACAAATAATGGATGACAGTTCTGAAGCAACTCTAAAGGCTGGCAAGGCAAAATTCCATTAGCTCTTAAGACTCAAGAACGATTCTCTTTGGCCGGATGTTCCACCTCCAGGCTGGCTGCGGTGGTACTGTCACCCCATGGGTCTACAGGCAGCAGTCTCTTCAGCTCAGTGGAGTGGGGCTTCCTCACTTTTTTCTGAGGGTCTGCTCTCTGAAACCGAGGAGAAAGCAAGCAGCCTCACTCCCTGGGCCTGTGGAGGGAGCAGCAGCCCTCATGCTCTGTGAATTGTCTTAGGGGTTACTCTTCCCTTTCCTTGAAAGGTAACTCCTGTGAGCAGGCTTCTTTCATTCCACCTCGTTTCTCATTTTCATTTAATCTCTGACAGTGTTTCTGTTGCTACAGTCTCATTTCTCTTCTGGAACCTGCTGCATGGAGGCTGATTAAATTTGTCCTTCATATCCATACTAGTTTCCTTCTCAGATGATTGCGGAGCAACATCCTAGTATTCTCTTAAGAATAAGCTTTCTGTTTCTCTGTGTGTTTTTTTGTTTTTTTGTTTTTTTTTTTCAGTATGGATAGGCTGAGAATTTTCCAAATCTTCAAGTTCTGGTGTCATTTTACTAACTATTCCTTCTTCAATTCATGACTCTTCTTTCTCACTTTACTATATGCAGTCAGGAGGACCCATATCACACCTTCAATATTTTGTGTAGAAATCTCCTTAGCTTCACTGTTTCTATTACCCATTCTTACATATGGATATTTTTGTAAGTGAGTAAAATAGATGAGTTGAATTTTTTTTCTATTATCTATCACTTTATATAGATTATCTGCAGTGGTTTAGTCACTAAGTTGTGTCCAGCTCTTGAGACCCCATGGACTGTAGACAGTCAGGCTCCTCTGTCCATGGAATTTTTCAGGAAAATGTCCAGTATTCCAAGAATACTGGGGTGTGTTGCCATTTCCTTTTCCAGGGGATCTTCCCAACCCAGGGATTGAACCCAGGTCTCCTGAACTGCAGGCAGATTCTTTACCAACTGAACTACTAGAGGATATCTGTACATTAATTAGTTAATTATTTAATTTTAGCTAATTAATTAGATGCTTTAATTAGTCAATTTATTTACTGAAATTTGCTGAAATATTTTCCCCTGAAAGAAAAAAAGTTTTGATGGATGACATTTATACTTGTGTAATCAACTGTCTGCAGCAAAAACTGTTGGTGCTCTCTCTATTGCTTCAGGTCTCTCCATAGTAGTACTCACCAGAGGACTTCCAGCTGCTAATGTCTGCAACTCTTTCCTCTGGAGCTTATTTTGGTGGGGGGAACCCACTCTATGTTGAATAATGTCAGAGCAACCTGCCTCCGCTTCCCCTCTATCTTTAGTAAACGCCTGTCCTCACCCCCTAGAGCCTCAACCAACTATTGACAGAGTTATTGTCAATTTCCTCCCTTTCAGGGTGTGGACTGTAACTCTGAGGCTCCAATTCTCCATGGGTTTCCAGAATTTGCCACTGAGTTTCATCTACTTACTAGGAGATCTTGCTTAATATCGTGCACTTAGTTGACTTCCTTTTGAATAGTGTCCCACCAAATCTTGGAAATGCAGAATATGACTTTACTTAGAAATTATTGCAGATTATACTATTTGTGGACATAGTCAAATATTTTAAAATCACACTGGATTAAAGTGGGCCTTAAGTCCAATGACAGTGTTCTTACAAGAAGCAAAAATTACAGACACAGAGACTGAATGCTACAAACTAAAGGATGCCAGGAGCCATCAAAGCCTGGAAAAGGCAAGAGATGACTTAACCCTAGAGCCTTTAGGGTGAGTATGGCCCTGACCACACGTTGAGTGAGAGAGGGTGAATATCTGTTATTTTAAGGAACCAAATTTGTAGCAATTTGTCATAATAGACCTAAGAAATAAGTATTTTCCTTTTTATGCCTCACTTTTGTACTCCCCGATAGAATTTTACTGGAAACATATTTGAAATAAACTATTCATAATTAAATCATAGATTCAAGACCAGGTAACCCAAAATAAGATACTGAACAAATTCTTGTGATAAATACTGATTTTAATGAATTTCAACTTGTTCTTCTCAAATTTTCCAGTAACTAGATGCATAATGGTAGGGACATCTTTTGCCCATCAGCACTCCCTGGCATCTCTATGGTCCTTGGATGGTATACAGAGTTGTCATCCTTTGTGGTATAGTCAAGAGTTTGTAAATACCTCTTCCTACACTCTCCCTCACATTTCTGAAAGCCAGGAGGATCACAGAGATGGCAGTTATGCCTCAATTTTTGGCTGGAGCACAAGCTTCAAGATTTCTTGAAGCGATCTTAGCGATACCAAACGAACATTTCATGCAAAGATGGGCACAATAAAGGATAGGAATTGTATGGACATAATAGAGGCAGAAGATATTAAGAAGTGGTAGCAAGAATACACAGAGGACGACACACAAAAAAATCTTAATGACCCAGATAACCTCGCAGGTATGATCACTCACCTAGAGACACACATCCTGGAATGTGAAGTTAAGTGGGCTTAGGAAGCATCACTACAAACAAACCTAGTGGAGGGGATGGAATACCAGTTGAGCTATTTCATCTATTGCTAAAAGATAATGCTTTGAAAGTGTTGCACTCAATATGCCAGCAAATTTGGAAAACTCAGCAGTGGCCACAGGGCTGGAAAAGGTCAGTTATCATTCCAATCCCAAAGAAAGGCAATGCCAAAGAATGCTCAAACTACTGCACACTTGCAGTCATCTCACATGCTAGCAAAATAATGCTCAAAATTCTCCAAGCCAGGCTTCAACAGTATGTGAACTGTGAGCTTCCAGGTGTTCGAGCTGGATTTAAAAAAGGCAGAGGAACCAGAGATCAAATTGCCAACATCCATTGGATTATTGAGAAAGCAAGAGAGTTCCAGAAAAACATCTACTTCTGCTTTATTGACTACATCAAAACCTTTGACAGTGTGGATCACAACAAACTGTGGAAAATTATTCAAGTAATGGGAATACCAGACCACCTGACCTGCCTCCTGAGAAATCTGTATGCAGGTCAGGAAGCAACAGTTAGAACTGGACATGGAACAACAGACTGAGGCCAAATTGTGAAAGGAGTACATCAGGCTGTATATTGTCACCCTGCTTATTTAACTTATATACAGAGCACTTCATGTGAAATGCCAGATTGAATGAAGCACAGCTGGAATCAAGATCTCTGGGAGAAATATCAATAACCTCAAATACACAGATGACACCACCCTTATGGAAGAAAGCAAAGAAGAGCTAGAGTCTCTTGTTGAAAGTGAAAGAGGACAGTGAAAATGTTGGCTTAAAGCTCAACATTCAGAAAACTAAGATCATGGTATCTGGTCCCATGAGTTCAGTTCAGTTCAGTTGCTCAGTCATGTCTGACTCTTTGCAACCCCATGAATCGCAGCACGCCAGGCCTCCCTGTCCATCACCAACTCCCGGAGTTCACTCAGACTCACATCCATCAAGTCAGTGATGCCATCCAGACATCTCATCCTTGGTGGTCCCCTTCTCCTCCTGCCTCCAATTCCTCCCAGTATCAGAGTCATTTCCAATGAGTCAACTCTTCGCATGAGGTGGCCAAAGTACTGGAGTTTCAGCTTTAGCATCATTCCTTCCAAAGAAATCCCAGGGTTGATCTCCTTCAGAATGGACTGGTTGGATCTCCTTGCAGTCCAAGGGACTCTCAAGAGTTTTCTCCAACACCACAGTTCAAAAGCATCAATTCTTCAGTGCTCAGCCTTCTTCACAGTCCAACTCTCACATCCATACATGACCACTGGAAAAACCATAGCGTTGACTAGACGGACCCTAGTGGCAAATTAATGTCTCTCCTTTTGAATATACTGTCTCGGATGGTCATAACTTTTCTTCCAAGGAGTAAGCGTCTTTTAATTTCATGGCTGCAGTCACCATCTGCAGTGATTTTGGAGCCCCCCCAAAATAAAATATGACACTGTTTCCACTGTTTGCCCATCTATTTCCCATGAAGTGATGGGACCAGATGCATTCAGATGCTATATCTTTCTTTTTCTCCTTTGCTTTTCACCTGTCTTCTTTTAACAGCTATTTGTAAGGCCTCTTCAGACAGCCATTTTGCTTTTTTGCATTTCTTTTCCATGGGGATGGTTGATCCCTCTCTCCTGTACAATGTCATGAACCTCATTCCATAGTTCATCAGGCACTCTATCTATCAGATCTAGGCCCCTAAATCTATTTCTCACTTCCACTGTATAATCATAAGGGATTTGATTTAGGTCACACCTGAATGGTCTAGCGGTTTTCCCTACTTTCTTCAACTTAAGTCTGAATTTGGTAATAAGGAGTTCATGATCTGAGCCACAGTCAGCTCCTGGTCTTGTTTTTGTTGACTGTATAGAGCTTCTCCATCTTTGGCTGCAAAGAATATAGTCTATCTGATTTCGGTGTTGAGCATCTGGTGATGTCGATGTGTAGAGTCTCCTCTTGTGTTGTTGGAAGAGGGTGTTTGCTATGACCAGTGCATTTTCTTCGCAAAACTCGTCTTTGCCCTGCTTCATTCCACATTCCAGGGCCAGGTTTGCCTGTTACTCCAGGTGTTTCTTGACTTCCTACTTTTGCATTCCAGTCCCCTAGAATGAAAAGGACATCTTTTTTGGGTGTTAGTTCTAAAAGACCTTGTAGGTCTTCATAGAACCGTTCAATTTCAATTTCTTCAGTGTTACTGGCTGGGGTGTAGACTTGGATAACTGTGATATTGAATGGTTTGCCTTGGAGACGAACAGAGATCATTCTGTCATTTTTGAAATTGCATCCAAGTACTGCATTTCAGACTCTTTTGTTGACCATGATGGCTAATCCATTTCTTCTGAGGGATTCCTGCCTGCAGTAGTAGATATAATGGTCATCTGAGTTAAATTCACCCATTCCAGTCCATTTTAGTTTGCTGATTCCTAGAATGTTGACATTCACCCTTGCCATCTCTTGTTTGACCACTTCCAATTTGCCTTGATTTATGGACCTGACATTCCAGGTTCCTATGCAATATTGCTCTTTACAGCATCAGACGTTGCCTCTATCACCAGTCACATCCACATCTGGGTATTGTTTTTGCTTTGGCTCCATCCCTTCATTCTTTCTGGAGTTATTTCTCCACTGATCTCCAGTAGCATATTGGGCACCTAATGACCTGGGGAGTTCCTCTTTTGGTATCCTATCATTTTGCCTTTTCATACTCTTCATGGGGTTCTCAAGGCAAGAGTACTGAAGTGGCTTGCCATTACCTTCTCCAGTGGACCACATTCTGTCAGACCTCTCCACCATGACCCGCCTGTCTTGGGTTGCCCCTCCTGTCTTGGGTTGCCCCACGGGCATGGCTTGGTTTTATTGAGTTAGACGAGGCTGTGGTCCTAGTGTGATTAGATTGACTAGTTTTTTGTGAGTATGGTTTCAGTGTGTCTGCCTTCTGATGCCCTCTTGCAACACTTACCATCTTACTTGGGTTTCTCTTACCTTGGGCGTGGGGTATCTCTTCACAGCTGTTCCAGCAAAGCACAGTTCATCACTGGTCCCATCACTTCATGGCAAATAGACGGGGAAACAATGGAAACAGTGACAAACTTTATTTCTAGGGGCTCCAAAATCACTGCAGATAGTGACTGCAGCCATGAAATTTAAAGACACTTGCTCCTTGCAAGAAAAGCTATGACCAACCTAGACATCATATTCAAAAGCAGAGGCATTACTTTTCCGACAAAGGTCCATCTAGTCAAAGCTATGTTTTTTTTCCAGTAGTCAAGTATGGATGTGAGAGTGGGGCTATAAAGAAAGCTGAGTGCTGAAGAATTAATATTTTTGAACTGTGGTATTGGAGAAAATTCTTGAGAGTCCCTTGGACTACAAGGAGATCCAACCAGTCCATCCTAAAGTAAGTCAGTCCTGAATGCTCATTGAAAGGACTACTGCTGAAGCTGAAACTCCAATACTTTGTCCACCTAATGGGAAGAACTGACTCATTGGAAAATATCCTGATGCTGGGCACGATTGAAGGCAAGAGGAGAAGAGAACAACAGAGGATGAGATGGTTGGATGGCATCACTGATTCCGTGGACATGAGTTTGAGCAGACTCTGGGAGTTGGTGATGGACAGGGATGCCTGGCATTCTGTAGTCAATGTGGTCATAAAAAGTTGGATAATAATGAGTGACTGAACTGAACAAGCTGCCTGAGCCAGGCTTGCTGCTCTCAGAGTTTGTTTTAGAATAATAATTATTGTTGACTTGATATCAATCTGGGAGAGAGATCCAGACAGTGTTATCCAGGGGTATACAGAAAGAAGAAATTTCTTTTCAGGCTGTGCTGTGAAATGCATTCTCCTAAGTGAGAGATATTTTTATTTTGTAATGTTTCTCCATTTTACAACCAGTTGTAAAATATGTGAAAGTTTTCAAATACTTAAGACACAAAAGTCTAAAAGCAATTCATTTTCTTCCTTTTTAGTTGTGTATGTATATTAAAATAAATGCTCATTCACATTTTTAGTCATATTTTAGCTTTTAAGTATAGCCATCATATCCCTGGTGCTAATTTTAATGCTTTTTGTATATTTTAGTAATACAAATTAATACAATGTATAGACTAAAAGATTTAGATGTACCAGAAATAAAGTATCTAATTCAGGGCATTCAAACAACTTAAAATATAGGTGAACAAGGTTAAATGATGGTTAGTTTTCATATTCTGATATCTCATGAAACTGTTATCACTGACTTTCAAATGTTTCCATTTATTACTGAATAATATTATTTATTATTTCCATTTATATTGCCATCAAACATTAACCATTTCAGTTGCTAACAACTGGCCTGCATTCAGTACACATTCAACTACTAAAGGGAAATTCAGTAAAAAGAAAACAAAAAGTCAACTAGCTCACAGATACCATTTCATGTAAATCTAATATTGGATAGAACATACTGGCTTCCTAAGATGAAGAGAATTGATTTTTAAACCAATAATTACATCATTTCATGACTCAGATCCAGCTTTCTAGAAAAACTAGCATATTCTCTTTGTTCTTTTGGAAACCATCAGCTGTCTAAGCCACCCACTGAGCTTTCCCATGGCCTATGGAGTAATGACTCTTTCATGTTCTCATCCCTTGAATATTGAATATCCTATTTTTAAAATTTGAGGCCAGTGTTTCATCAGTTTCAAGGCAAAAAACCTATGGTTCTATGACAATTATATACATACACATATGTATATATATATACATATGTTTGTTCCTAGGCCTACAGATTACATACCTATCTTTTTGTAAAGCCATGGCTTAAATGTATATATGAAAGTTGAGTCAATTTTAATAGAAAATATACTCTTTTGTGTGTAATATAGGTCCTTACAATTTTATGAGAGAATGACAATTAAGAAACAAAAATATATTTTTGTTTATTTGTTTGATTTATTTTTAATGCCCAATAACCTCATTTTAAAGATACTGATTTCATAATCACCAGTCCAGGTTTGATACATGAGGCAGGGTGCTCAGGGCTGGTGCATGGGGATGACCCTGAGGGATGGGATAGGGAGGGTCAGGATTGGGAACACATGTACACCTATGGCTGATTCATGTGAATGTATGGCAAAAAACACCACAATACTGTAAAATAATTAGCCTCCAATTAAAATTAAAAAAAGAAAAAAATAAAGATACTAATTTCATGCAAACCTTATGGCATATATATTAATATAATGATTAAGTTTCCCATGCCTGTTTGATAAAATGTATCAAACTTGACAGTGTGTAGTATATGACATATTTTCTAGTTAACTACATTTCTTTTTACTTTTTCATTCCTAATTATTTCTTGTTTTAAGAATTAAATTATCTACTAGAAAAGTGGGCTTCCCAGGTAGCACAGTTGTAAAGAATCTGCCTGCTGATGAAGGAGATGCAAGAGATGTAGGTTTGATCCCTGGGTCAGGAAGATCCCCTGGAGTAGAAAATGGCAATCCACTCCAGTATTTTTGCCTGGAAAATTCCATGGACAAAGGAACCTGACAGGCTACAGTCCATTGTGTCACAGAGCTGGACATGACTGAGCACACAGCAAGTCTCCTGACTCTCTTGCAATGGCAGGCAAATTCTTTACCACTGAGCCACTAGGGATTCCCATTGTTGTTTCCTTATATTTTATTTGCAGCAAAGCTGGAAATCTGCTGGTGAGTTACAGTGAAATTTGACTACATCAGATCTCAGTGTTTGGTATTGATTCTGGACACGTTTTTGAATATTTTGAATGCTATCTGCAAATATTATAGTGTAAATACTAAATTTTCCCAGTTATAAGTGGAATGGTTCAAAGCTTTTCCATTATGTACAAATAAATATTTTACAAGTTTTACATAGATATACTTTATTAGATGAAAAAGTTGCTTTTATTCCTCTTTCCCTAAGACCTTACACAATTAATAGTTATTGAATGCATCAAATGTTTGCCTTCCTTGGTGGCTCAGAAGTAAAGAATCCACCTGTGATTCAGGAGACCCAGGAGACACAGGTTCAATCTTTGAGTCAGGAAATACCTTGGAGAAGGAAATGGCAACCTACTCCAGTATTTTTGCTGGAAAAAATTCAACTGACAGAGGAGCCAGAGGGGTTGCAATCCATAAGATTGCAAACAGTCAGACATGAATGAATACACATCAAATGTTTGCATCAAAATACTTTCTTTTTTATTTATCTTTGTGGCATCTTACAAGGATAGATTTTTCTGATGTTAAACTATTTATTCCTGAGAAAACACTTTTTAGTAATGATTTATCATTTAAATACAGCATTGGAAACATTTTAGTTAATAGTTTAATTGGAAATTTTGCTTAGTTTCCTAGGCAAATTGACCTGTGTCTTTCATATTTGCACTGCTTTTATCAGTTTCAGATCAAGATTTTATCAGTCTCAAAAAATTCAGTTAATAGTTTCATAAATGATAGAAATCATTATTATGTATATTGGGCATTTAGCACATAGTATCAGCTCAGTTCAGTGGCTCAGTCGTGTCCGACTCTTTGCAACCCCATGAATCGCAGCATGCCAGGCCTCCCTGTCCATCACCATCTCCCGGAGTTCACTCAGACTCATGGCCATCAAGTACATGATGCCATCCAGCCATCTCATCCTCGGTCGTCCCCTTCTCCTCCTGCCCCCAATCCCTCCCAGCATCACAGTCTTTTCCAATGAGTCAACTCTTCGCATGAGGTGGCCAAAGTACTGGAGCTTCAGCTTTAGCATCATTCCTTCCAAAGAAATCCCAGGGCTGATCTCCTTCAGAATGGACTGGTTGGATCTCCTTGCAGTCCAAGGGACTCTCAAGAGTCTTCTCCAATACCACAGTTCAAAAGCATCAATTCTTCGGCGCTCAGCCTTCTTCACATAGTATAGGAGAAGGCAATGGCACCCCACTCCAGTATTCTTGCCTGGAAAATCCCATGGACGGAGGAGCCTGGTAGGCTGCAGTCCATGGGGTCGCTAAGAGTCGGGCACGACTGAAGCGACATAGCAGCATCAGCATCAGCAGCACATAGTAGGAGGTATTATCTATAATCTTCATTTGTACAAATTCTGGAATTATAGCATAATTCAAAGCTTCTTAAAATATGACCATTAAATTTATCTTCTTTTGTTTTCTTTCATCAGTTATATAGTGACATCATAATTACTATCATTGTCTTTTCATGCAGAAGACCTAACATCAGCTAACATTTATTGAGCACTGGTGGCTCAGATGTAAAGAATCTACCTGCAATGAGGGAGACCTGGGTTCCATCCCTGGGTTGGGAAGAACCCCTGGAGAAGAAAATGGCAACCCACTCCAGTACTCTTGCCTGGGAAATGTCATAGACAGAGGAGACTGGCAAGCAACTGTCCATGAGGTGACAAAGAGTTGGACACAACTGAGCACATACTCACTGAAATCATGTAAGGCTTATACATTTATGAATTCATTTGTTCCTCACAAAAAACACTATAAGGTAAGGACTATTTTCATTCTTGGTTTATGTGAGGAAACTGATGGATTTGTCCAAGGTCACGTAAGTGGAACCAGGTTTTCAAGCTAGTGAGAGTGAGTGAAAGTCGCTGAGTTGTGTCCAACTCGTTGTGACCCCATAGACCATATGGTCCAACAAATCCTCCAGGCCAGAATACTGGAGTGGGTAGCCTTTCCCTTTTCTGGGGGATCTTCCTAACCCAGGGATTGAACCCAGGTCTCCTGCATTGCAGGCAGATTCTTTACCAACTGAGCTATCAGGGAAACTCTTAAACATTGTGCTGTATTGTTTTTCTTTCTTTTCTTTCTTTCTTTTTTTTTTTTTTTTTACTTTTTATTTTGTATTGAGGTTTAGCTGATTAACAAACAATTTTGTGATAGTTTCAGGTGAACAGTGAAGGGACTCAGTCACACATATACATGGTATCCATTCTCCTCCAAACTTCCCTACCATCCAGGCTGCCACATAACACTGGGCAGAGTTCCCTGTGCTATACAGCACGTATTTCAGTTATCCACTTAGTTTAAACTTTTTTACTTTTTTTCTTTTTTTGTCTGTTTATTTTACTTTACAATGTTGTATTGGTTTTGTCATACATTGACATGGATCTGCCATGGGTGTACACTTGTTCCCCATCCTGAACACCCCTCCCACCACCCTACCCATACCATCCCTCTGGGTCATCCCAGTGCACCAGCCCGGAGCACCCTGTATCATGCATCGAACCTGGACTGGTGATTCATTTCACATATGATAATTTACATGTTTCAATGCTACCCTACCCTTGGACATCTAGGTTGTTTCCATGTCCTGGCTATTATAAACAGTGCTGCGATGAACATTGGGGTACACGTGTCTTTTTCAATTTGGTTTCCTCAGTGTGTATGCCCAGCAGTGGGATTGCTGGGTCATAAGGCAGTTCTATTTCCAGTTTTTTAAGGAATCTCCACACTGTTCTCCATAGTGGTCGTACTAGTTTGCATTCCCACCAACAGTGTGACAGGATTCCATTTTCTCCGCACCCTCTCCAGCATTTATTGCTTGTAGACTTTTGGATCGCAGCCATTCTGACTGGTGTGAAATGGTACCTCATTGTGGTTTTGATTTGTATTTCTCTGATAATGAGTGATATTGAGCATCTTTTCGTGTGTTTGTTTGGCCATCTGTATGTCTTCTTTGGAGAAATTTCTGTTTAGTTATTTGGCCCACTTTTTGATTGAGTCTTTTATTTTTCTGGAATTGAGCTGCAGGAGTTGCTTGTATATTTTTGAGATTAATTCTTTTTCCATTGCTTCATTTGCTATTATTTTCTCCCATTCTGAAGGCTGTCTTCTAACGTTGCTTATAGGTTCCTTTGTTGTGCAGAAGCTTTTAATTTTAATTAGATCCCATTTGTTTATTTTTGCTTTTATTTCCAGTATTCTGGGAGGTGGGTCATAGAGGATCCTGCTGTGATTTATGTTGGAGAGTGTTTTGCCTATGTTCTCCTCTAGGAGTTTTATAGTTTCTGGTCTTACATTTAGATCTTTAATCCATTTTGAGTTTATTTTTGTGTATGGTGATAGAAAGTGTTCTAGTTTCATTCTTTTACAAGTGGTTGACCAGTTTTCCCAGCACCATTTTTAAAAAAGATTGTCTTTTCTCCACTGTATATTTTTGCCTCCTCTGTCAAAGATAAAGTGTCCATAGGTGTGTGGATTTATCTCTGGGCTTTCTATTTTGTTCCATTGATCTATATTTCTGTCTTTGTGCCAGGACCATACTGTCTTGATGACTGTGGTTTTGTAGTAGAGACTGAAGTCAGGCAGGTTGATTCCTCCAGTTCCATTCTTCTTTCTCAAGACTGCTTGCAAATGATGATTTCTTTCAACTTATTGGCAAGAAGAATTTTCTACTCCTAGCAATTTGAAGAAACTATAATAATATTAGTTTGTACTTTTATAAAAAGTAAAATTATTACCAGGGGAATTGATTAATGGTAGTCTCGTGAAATGTTGCTACAATTTCTAGCTGATGAAAGCACAGTTAGGATTTTGTCACAATAGCCAAATTGATTAATAATAGATGCTATCCAAACAATGTTTTCTAGGCATTATGTTTTAGGTAAATTGTAGTAGATAAATATGAATTGTAAATCAATACTATAAGGAAGGGATGATATAGGTCTATTTACTGTTATTTATACCTAAATATTAAAATCTTAAAATATTTCTTTAATACTTGTTTGTAGATTTAAGAGGAGTCATTTAAAGTAATGATTCCAGTGGTTTAGCAGTAGTATTATGTTATTATAAAAGATTTAGGTGAAAATGATGATGTTGCTACATTATTGTAAAGTACTTTTTCCACTCACAGCCTAACTCATTGCATTTATAGAATTGCTTGGTTTCATAATTCATATCAATAGAACCTAAAATGTAATTTTTAATAATGAAATAGCATTTAAATCCTAGGTGCAGTGTTTGTATAAATAAGGACAAGTCCACTCTGTTCTTTTGAAAAATGTTACAGATAAATTTGATCATGATTATTTATTAAGCAGCACTGAAGAAATGCATAGTGGGGTTGTGACAATAAACAATTATTTGAAGCATTTCTATCTTATCAGTTTTTATTAACCACTATCTACTGCTGATTTATAAAATTCTTGATGACAGGCAGAATATTTATTGACAATACTGTGGCATTGTGCTTTATCCTTTTAAATCTCCACTTACTGAAGGAGTGAGAAGAGGGTGGTAAAAATTAAGCAGGGCTTTGTAGGAAAAATAATATGACAATTTTTCCCTTACCTGAGATAGCAGTTGGAAAAAAGAAAGAGCAGGAATACAATTTCTATGCTATTCACATATCTTTTGGTATTAAATTAAATTATACTAGTGATTAAAATTTATGATCTGTATAGTTTTAATTAAAATACTATCAAGCCTTATGATATAAACACATCAACTCAATGCTAATATAAAGGACTAGCAGTCTCTCACATATACAATTCCAAGGGTGTGTTATTTTTTCCTTCTTTCAAATTATACTCAATTTAGCTAACTAAAAATATATGTATATTTTACATGTATATCTGGAAAATATTTAGAAAAGATAAAACTGTGTAACCTAGAAAAAAGAGAACCACATATAATCCTTACGGACTTATAGTGCTAATTAATTTAATACTAATGAACACTACAAATATTAATACTAATATTCATGAATCAATGGTTTATTAATATTGATATTTTTAGATTCCCTGGAGGAGGGCATGGCAATCCATTTCAGTATTCTTGCCTGGATAATCCCCATGGTCAGAGAAGCCTGGTGGGCTCAGTCCATGGGGTTGCAAAGAGTCAGGCATGACTGAACGACTAAGGACACATAATATTTAAAAATTTTTTATATATGCTTTTTCAGTAAATAAATGTTTAAATCAATACGTAAATGTGATTGGCTGAATAGTGGCCCCCAAAGATGTTCACGTTCTAATCCCTGTAAATGTCCTTTTTATAACAAAAGAGCCTTTGCATATATGACTGTTTTAAGAGTGTTATCCAGGTGAACCTGATAAAATTACAAAGATCCTAGTAAGAGGAGGCAGGGTCAGGGAAACAGTGAAAGTTGCTCAGTCATGTCTGACTCTTTGCAACCCCAAGGACTGTAGCCTGCCAGGCTCCTCTGTCCATGGAATTCTCCAGGAAAGAATACTGGAGTGGGTAGCCATTCTGTTCTCCAGTTATCTTCGTAACCCACGGATCGAACCCATGCCTCTCACATTGCAAGTGGATTCTTTACCATCTGAGCCACCAGGGGAGTCCAGAATACTGCAGTAGGTAGACTATCCCTTCTCTAGGGGATCTTTCCAAACCAGAAATTGAACCAGGTCTCCTGCATTGCAGGTGGATTCTTTACCAGCTGAATTACTAGAGGTTGATATAATTAAGGAAACAGGAAGACATTGAAAAATACTAAGATGCTGACTGACGGAGAAGGCAATGGCAACCTACTCCAGTACTCTTGCCTGGAAAATCCCATGGATGGAGGAGCCTGGTAGGCTGCAGTGCATGGGGTCTCTAAGAGTCGGACACGACTGAGAGACTTCACTTTCACTTTTCACTGTCATGCACTGGAGAAGGAAATGGCAACCCACTCTAGTGTTCTTGCCTGGAGAATCCCAGGGACAGGGGACCTGGTGGGCTGCCATCTCTGGGGTCGCATAGAGTCGGACACGACTGAAGTGACTTAGCAGCAGCAGCAGCAGCTGACTTTGAGGAAGGAAAATGGAGCCAAGAGGAAAACAATGAAAGGAATACAGGTCTAGAAGCTAGAAAAGGCAAAGAAACTAATTATTTTCTAAAGCTTCCAGAGGGAGCATGTCTAACCAACAACATGCATTTGGCCCCTTAAAGCTCGTTTCAGATTTCCAAACTCCAGGACTTTAAGATTTATGTCTTTACTGTTGTAAGCCAGTAAACTGTAGTAATATGTTACAGCAGCGATAGGAAACTAACAAAGCATCCTATACAAAAAGGGAGGTAAACCCATAATTACTATTTTATTATAGTAACAGCAATTCTGGACTTCTCAGATGGCGCAGTGATAAAGAATCTGCCTGCCAATGCAAGAGATGTGGGTTCGATCCCTGGGTTGGGAAGATCCCCCCAAGAAGGAAATGGCAACCCACTCCAGTACTCTTGCCTGGGAAATCCCATGGACAGAGGAGCCTGGCATGGGATATGCCTGGCATGGACAGACGAGTTACAGTCCATGGGTTCGCAAAGTTTTGAACCCAACTGAGCAGCAACAACAGCTAGTCTAGATTAGCTTGCAAACGCTTTTACTACTTTCTCACCTTCCATTGGTCCATCAGCTCTCAGCAACCTTACATTGACTCCTCTTCTTCAATCTAGTTTTACCTACTTCATAATAGTTGCCAGTTTCTGTGATAAATGTTTCAAATACAAACAACACATTTATGGACTTTCCTGGCAGTCCAGCAGTTAAGACTCTGTGCTTCCAATGCAGGGGATGCAGGTTTGATCCCTGATTAGAGAACTAAGATCCCACATGTCAGATGGTGAGGTAAAAAAAATTAAAATAGATAACACATTTATTAAGATATGATCCTTGTTTTGCAAGATTAGCATGAAATTCTAATAGGAAAAATAAAACATAAAAAAAAGATTACAAATTGGGGCTCTAGAACTGTTCTACCCAGTGCAGTAACCACTAGCCAAAGGTGGCTACTGAGCACTTTAAATATGTTTAGTTTGGGTCAAGATATATTTAATATAAGGATAAGATACATACCTGATATTGATACTGAGCCAGGTTTGCTTGTTCGACATACAGCAAACCAACTGCTGAGATTCCAGTGTTTGCAACACAGAAAAGATTTATCCACAAAACAGTCAAGCAATGAGATAAGAGGAAAAGGCTCAAATCCATTTCCCTGAAGTCTGAGGACTTGGGATATTTATGAGCTAAAGAAACACAGTTGCCTGAGGTGTGGAAAGTGTGGGGAAGGCTAATTGGAGATGAGAAAAAAATGAAGTAACAATCCTTCTGTGCAGGTGCAACTAAGCTAGTCTTCTTCATGAGATATATGTTCAGAAACTGGCAGCCTAACATGTTCAGAGGGTGGATTTTGGGGCACTCAGAAGATAAAAGATCACCAGTGGAACATTCACAGGTGCCCAGTTGGATGCTTGGTGGTCCAAATCAGTCTTAGACGGCTGGAGTTTGAATCTGTATACCAGATGATTTCAAGATCCTGCGATGTCAGATAATTTCATTATATGAAGCCGATGCTACACTTCAGCAGTGTAAACCCATACTTGCCACAGTCTCCATAACAATCTAACAAGGTCAGTCAATGACCTTCATCCAAGATTTTCTGTACTGTTATTCTTTGAATCTTCAGTGTCTTGAAGAGTTGATGACCTATAAAAAAAAATCATAATACGTTGTACAAATAAATGAGAATGAAAAAATATATAAAATTTTGCTTTTGAAGGCTGTCAATGAAGTACACTTGGCATATCTTATGTTAAAATTGGTATTTGGAAGTTTGAGAAATATATTGATTTTAGGGTACTGTGTCATTTTTCATTTTAAGTGGCATTGCAAGGCTGTTTTTCAATAGTGTCTAACACTCAATAGCTCTTCTCTGAAGTAATAATTATTCTGTAGAAGATCTTGGTTGTATTCTTCTCTCCCTTTCTACATCTTTGTCATGCTCTCAAATTTGGCTGCATTCGGGAGAAATCAAGCTGAACTCATTCAAGAAACAAAGACAGTTCTTTCCAAAACATGTGATAAGGTTAAATGAAAAAGGTACCTTCAGCAAACAAGAGATCTTTTCTGATGAATTAAATTATACAGTCCATTAGGGTAGGAAATGTATATCATGACAATTTGATTTAACACATGGATCATGTATTTAGCCCTAGGACTGAATTATATCATCAATAGTTGCTTTTGGGTTGCTTCCACAAGTAAAATATTAATGTCCAAACCTCTGAATTACACCACCTTTTCATCTTTTTAGTCATGAAATGAACATTTATTGATTATACTATGTAGAAATAATGCCATAGAGAAGCTTGAATTCTAATAGAAAAGATTGACTTTTAAAATAATGAAAAGATATGATAATATCTATGCGTATACAATGCTTGTAAAATCCTATGAGTGTACAGAAGATGGGGAAAATCATTTTTTATTAGTACCTAGCCATGAATAGGGCTTCCCTGGTGGCTCAGAGGTTAAAGCGTCTGCCTGGAATGCGAGAGACCTGGGTTCGACCCCTGGGTCGGGAAGATCCCCTGGAGAAGGAAATGGCAACCCACTCTAGTACTCTTGCCTGGAGAATCCCATGGAGGGAGGAGCCTTGTAGGCTACAATCCTTTGGTTTCCTGAGATGACCCTTCAGGTTCAGTAATGAGTAGAGAAATAGACAAAGAATACCATATAGGCTTCTTTTCTCCATTGTTAAGAATTTTTCTTGTTAAACCTGAATATAATATTAGATCTTTCTCAACATAACAATCCAGAGAGATGCTACTAATTAATCGGTGTTGATTGGTCCTCAAGATAAAAACTTTTCATCTTTTTTGCTGATGTAGATAAAATTCGGATAAAACTAAAGGTTTACCAAAGAGTATTCTGCCAAGAATATATAGCACATCAACCTTAAGAACATCCAGTAAGAAAGTCAAATTTACTTGCCATTATGAATTACATCCAACCATATAAACATGCACTGAATACAAATTATATGTAAGTGTATGTGTATATATGTGTATTTAGGTAGGTAGGTTTACACATATGTATCTATGTCATGAAAGTATATGTATGTGTTTACGCTATTTTGGAATTTCTCGATTCATGTTAAAAGGTATAATGTTGGAATATTAATTTTTATATTCTAACTACTTTGAATTATTAGATATAATATGATTATGATAAAAATATGGTGAATCCCACCAAACATGTATGAAAAACTAGCAACTTGTAAATAAAGGGACATACTTCAGAAATATTTAATCTTATCAACATTTTATAAAAATATTTAATTAAAAAAACTTCTCCTAGGAAAGCCAAAATTAGAATTGAAGGTAGAGATATATACAACCTTATATTTAGGAAATGGATTCATGTCAATATATGGCAAAACCAATACAACATTGTAAAGTAATTAGCCTCCATTTAAAATAAAAAATTTATATTATAAAATAAAAAAAAGAAAATGGAATTTAACATTCCAAACTCTGCTCTTGGATGTAACACTTTTTTGATGTGTAACTCTCTAAATATGATTATTGCACATAATGTGTAAAGAAAGTACAGCATCTCTTAATTTGAATAACCTCTTTAAGATCTCTTGTTTTCCACATTGGATTGTACTTGATTAGCCCACAGTAATTTTTTTCTAATGATGAGTTTCATTCCATTGCCATTATTTTTATATCATTTTTGATTAGCCATTAACTCAACATGTGAACTATGAAACTGTTGTTCATAAAGTAAATATTAACTTCATTTATTTCTTATGACATTTTTACATGAGAAACAGAGCTGCTAACATAATTACAAGATGGTCTGAAGCTGTTAATTTCACAAAGTTCATTGTGATTTCATTGGAAGTCTGTGGATTATCATGGTTGCCAATTAATTTATACAGTATAATGAGTGTTTTATTTCATTCACCAGAAATTAAAAAGATGTCTAGATTACAGTTTTGTGGTTTTACAAAGACTCAGTTATCCTTTATTCCATACATAATGGCAGTGAAATTGGTTTCCAGATATGAAGCCTTTCAAATACTCATTAAGAATAACAGAATTAGAAATAAATTTCTGTCATAAAACATTTCCAGTGCAAAATCTTATAACTTACTTATTATTTTCATCTTTTGAGTTACCTTTGAAAGAGTATTTTTCAGAAAAATGCTGTCACAATTCACTGTACATATTTTCACTACTATATTATCCCTCACACCCTCAAAATACTACTATTTTGCTTTTACTGAAACTCCACATACTATTCAATAATCATCAAAACAATATTAAAAGATTGACATATATATTTTCATTGCATAGTGAAATCATAATTTCACTGTAACTTTCCTTTGATATTTGAAGTGACATATGTGAGCAAGTATTTTTGCTGCCTTTATTCTTCACTAATACAATACCTCTTTTTTTTTCCCCCTAAGTGAGTCATGAACCATTAGCTTAAACTAACATTAAAATCAAATCCCTGTGGTTCTAATTGCTTGCATTTTTATTTTTCAATTTGGAGAGCTTTACAAAGCACACAATGTTCAACTTTTTATAACCTTCCACTCTTAAAATATTTTATTGTGGTCATAGCTTGCATGTTCCTTGAAAATTTTAGATCCTTTAGGTTCCTTGAAAATTATAGGTCATGGTTTATGAATACAAAATATATTAATTTAAAAATCTATCACTATTTCTTTTTCTATAAAGAAACCACTCAGATACTTTCTGATAAGTATGGATATTCAGTATTCTCAATGACAGCTATACAGATTGCCTTTTGTTCATGTCCCATTTTTTTCCAGCATTTCTTTCTAATGCTCATTGTTGATTCATTTAATTACTGATGGATAGTCAAGAGCTAACTATAATTTGACTCTCACTGGAAGTCAAAGTAAAGGTTTATTTTTAAAGTAAGTTTTATTACTCTAGTACCTTTGACCCTAGAACAATTGTCAAAAATTCTCCTTAACCAAATTAGACAAATCTGAGCCCATTTTCCTGAATAGGCTTCATCGTTGAGGCTGCCTTGGTCTGCCTAGCCCAGTTGAGGCAAGAATTCTGTTAAGTCAGGTTTGTTGTTGTTGTTCAGTCATTAAGTTGTATCTGACTCTGCAACCTTATGGACTGCAACACACCAGGATTTCCTGTCCTTCACTATCTTCCTAAGTATGCTCAAATTCATGTCCATTGAGTCAGTGATGCCATCTAAACATCTCATCCTCTGCCACACCCATCTCCTTTTGCCTTTAATCTTTCCCAGCATCAGGGAAAGATGTACTCCTTTTCCAATGAGTTGTCCCTTTGCATCAGGTGGCCAAAGTATTATAGCTTCACCTTTGGCATCAGTCCTTCCAATGAATATTTAGGGTTGATTTCCTTTTGGATTGACTGGTTTGATCTCCTTGAAGTCCAAAAGACTCTTCTCCAGCACCACAATTTGAAAGCATCAATTTTCAGCTCACAACTTTCTTTATGGTAAAACAATATATTGGACTATATGGACCTTTGTATGCAAAGTGATGTCTCCACTATTTAAAAATATCTAGGTTTGTCATAGCTTTTCTTTCAAGGGGCAAGCACCTTTGAATTTCACTGCAGTCACCATATGCAGTGACTTTAAAGCCCAAGAAAATAAAATCTGTCACTGTTCTCACTTTTCTTCCTACTTGCCATAAAGTGATGAGGCCAGAAGCCGTGATCTTAGTTTCTTGAATGTTGCATTATAAGCCAGCTTTTTCACTCTCCTCTTTCACCCTCATAAGAGACTCTTTAGTTTCTCTTCACATTCTGCCGTAAGAATGGTATCATCCACATACTTGAGGTTATTGATATTTCTCCTGGCAATTTTGAATCCAGCTTGTGATTCATCCAGTCCAGCATTTTGCATGATGTAAACTGCATACAAGTTAAATAAGGTGACAGTATACAGGCTTAATATACTCCTTTCCCAATTTTGAACCAGTCTATTGTTTCATGTAAAGTTCTAATTATGGCTTCTTTACCTGCACACAGTTTCTCAGGAGACAGGTAAGGTGGTTTGGTATTCCCATCTCTTTAAGAATTTTTTACAGTTTGTTGTAAGCCACACAAAGGCATTAGAGTAGTCAATGAGTCAGAAGTAGATGCTTTTCTGAAATTTCCTTTCTTTCTCTATGATCCAACAAATGTTGGCAGTTTGATCTCTAATTCCTCTGCCATTTCTATACCCAGCTTGTATATCTGGAAGTTCTCAGTTTACATACTGCTAAAGCCTAGCTTAAATAATTTTGAGCATAACTTTCCTAGCATATGAAATGAGTGCAATTGTAGAATAGCTTGAATATTCTTTGGCATTGTCGTTCTTTGGGATTAGAATGAAAACTGACTTTTCCAGTCCTGTGGTCACATCTGAGTTTTCTATATTTGTTGACATATTGAGTACAGCACTATTACAGCATCAACTTTTAGGATTTTAAATAGCTCAGTGGGAATCCTACCACCTCCACTAGCTTTGTTCACAGTAACCTTTTCTAAGGATCACTTGACTTCACACTCCAACATGTCCTGCTGTAGCTGTTTGACCACACCATCATGGTTATCCAGGTCATTAAGGTCTTTTTTTCTATAGATCTTTTGTGTATGCATGCCACCTCTTCTTAATTTCTTCTGCTTCTCTTAGATTCTTTCTGTTTCTTTCCTTTATTATGCCCATCATTTCATGAAATATTCCCTTGATATCTCCAATTTGGGGGGCGGGATTTCTAGTCTTTCCCATTCTATTGTTTTCCTCTATTTCTTTGCATTGTTCATTTAAGAAGGCTTCCTTATCTCTCCTTTGTATTTTCCAGAATACTGCATTGAGTTGGGTATATCTTTCCCTTTCTTGCTTGCTTTTCACTTCTCTTCTTTTCTCAGCTGTTTGTAAAGCCTCCTCAGAGAACCACTTTGCCATCTTGCATTTCTTTTTCCTTGTGATGTTTTTGATCATTGTGTCCTATACAATTTTAGGAACCTCTGTCCATAGTTCTTCAGGAACTCTGCCTACCAGATCTAATCCCTTGAATCTATTCATTACTTCCACTGTATAATTATAAGGGATTTGATTTAGGTCATACCTGAATGGCCTAGCGATTTTCCCTACTTTCTTCAATTTAAGCCTGAATGTAGAAATAAGGAGTTTATGATCTGAGCCAAAGTCAGCTCCAGGTCTTGTTGTTGCTAACTGTTTAAAGCTTCTCCATCTCCTGCTGCAAAGAAGATGGTCAATCTTATTTCAATATTGGCAGCCTGGTGATGTCCATGTGTATGGTCTCTTGGGCTGTTGGAAAAGGCTGGTTGCTAGAACCAGCCTGTTCTTTTGACAAAACTGTTAGCTTTTACTCTGCTTAATTTTGTACCCCAAGACCAAACTTGCCTGTTACTCCACCTATCACTTAACTTCCTATTTTTGCATTCCAATCCCCTATGGTGAAAATGGCATCTTTTTTGGTGTTAGTTCTAGAAAGTCTTGTAGGTCTACATAGAACCAGTGAACTTCAGCTTCATGGTTGGGGCATAGACTTGGATTACTGTGATGCTGAATGGTTTGCCTTGGAAATGAACTGAGATCATTCTGTTGTTTTTGAGATTACACTCAAGCACTGCATTTCGGACTCTTTTGTTGACTATGAGGGCTACTCCATTTTTTCTAAAGGATTCTTACCCACAGTAGTAGATATAATGGTTATCTGTATTGAATTATCCCATTCCTGTCCATTTTAGTTCACTGATTTCTAAGATGTCAGTGTTCACTCTTGCCATCTCCTGCTTGACCATGTCCAATCTACCTTGAACATGGACCTAACATTCAGGTTCCTGTACAATGCTGTTCTTTACACCACTAGACTTTACTTTTACCACAAAACACATCCACTACTGAGCATCGTTTTCCAGTTGCTTCATTCTTACTGGTGTGTGTGTGTGTGTGTGTGTGTGTGAAGTCACTTTAGTCGTGTCAGACTCTTTGCAACCTTATGGACTGTAGCTGACCAGGTTCCTCTGTCTGTGGGATTCTCCAGGCAAGAATACTACAGTGGTTTGCCATTCTCTCCTCCAGGGGATCTTCCAGACCCAAGGACTGAACCTGAGTCTCTTATGTCTCTCACATTGGCAGGTGGGTTCTTTATTACTAATGTCACCAAGATTTTGGTAATTGCCCTCCACTCTTCCCCAGTAGCACCTTATGGACAGTTTCTGACCTGAGGAGGTCTCATCTTCCACTTTCATATCATTTTGCCTTTTCATACTGTCTATGGGGTTCTCTGGGTCTTCCCTGATGGCTCAGCTGTAAAGCATCCGCCTTCAACTAGGAGTCACAGGAGACACAGATTCTATCTGTGGGTTGGGAAGATCCCATGGAGGAGGGTATGGCAACCCACTCCAGTATTCTTGCCTGGAGAACCCCATGGACAGTGGAGCCTGGTGGACTACAGTCCATGTGGTCATAAAGAGTCGGATTCAACTGAAGCAACTTGTCAGGCATTCTCCAGGCAAGAATACTGGAGTGGGTTGCCATTTCCTTCTCCAGTGGGCCACTGTTTTTTCAGAACAGTTCTCTCTGACCCATCTAACTTGGGTGGCCCTGGATGGCACTGCTCATCGCTTTATTGAGTTATGGAAGCCCTTTCACCATGACAAGGCTGTGATCCATGAAGGGGCTTCCCAGATATTGATGTTTTAATTGGTAGTCACATTAGGAAGGAGCTATAAATCGCTTAGTCTGTTTGACAATTTGGCCTTTAGTAATAACTTAATATTCAGGATAGATAGATACACATAAAGGAATTGGAGGACAGACTGCCTTTGTTTAAAAAGAAAAAAGTATACATCTTCTCTTGTACCGATAGGAAGAGTACATTTCTGGTTGGATACACAAGATGTCAACAGTGAAGAATAAATCTAAAGACTATGTTTTTTGCACTAAACTATTTTTTGCATGCAATGTTAATTTTGACTTGCATTCAAATTAATGCAAAGAAGTAAACACAGAATTTTTTGACTCAAGTAAATGAGAACTGTCATACTGCTATTATTTACATCAAGATATATGACAGCTCTGTCATTAAGTTAAATACTACAAGGTTAGCAAGAAAATTCAAATTTGGTTTCCATGTCCAAGCTGACTCAACATATGTAAACATAATTCTCTTAAGACTGAGAATCACAGTATCATAAACTTATTAAAATAGAAATTCATCAAAAAGCTTCTTAAAAAATAATCAAGTCTTAATCATGATTATCACGATAAGACAGTAAGATTAAGTCAAAATGATGCATCTGACAGAATTTTGAACAAATCTAGACACTATTTATATGGTATATAAATATATATATATATTTATATACAAATATACTATTTGGTATTTTAAGGTATCTAATGGGGCTTCCCCAGTGGCTCAGGAGTAAAGAATCCACCTGCAAGGCAGGAGTCATAGGAGATGTAGGTTCAATCCCTGAGTCAGGAAGATCCCCGGGCATGGCAACCCACTTCCGTATTCATGCCTGGAGAATCCCATGGACAGAGGAGCCTTTTAGGCTACAGTCCATAGGGTCACAAAAATTTGGACACGACTGAAGCAACTTAGCAACAACCAGAAACGTATCTTATATACATAAGTATTCTCTTGCCTTGTATTATTATTTTTCAAGAAGCTGTCCAATATTAGGAAGTTTAGTTCTTTGTGATCTCAAAGGATCTTTTCCTCAAATCTCACATTTTATTCAATTTCATGATATTGAAATTTACATCCTCAGGTTTCAATTTACTTTCATAAATGTCTGGAGCTAGACATATTTTAAATTTTCATTGTATGAACTTATATGAAGTTATACTGTTTGGAAGAGGTTTAAAAAATGAACTTTTCAGATTACACACCTCTGTACTGTTTGCACTATTATTAAAATATATATATATATTTACTATTTTTATAAAAAAAGTTGGAAATGCACCTCATGGCACTAACTTACCATATAAATGAATTCATACAAAATCTTGTTCAATTGAACATCATATCTTACACTTTTTCTCTTTTTATGTCTTCCTTTCAAACACTATTGCAGGGAACTGTTGTAATAAGTTTATGAAAATGATTTTGAGGTGAACAAGTTAGTTTACAGAACAAATAAATCTTATTCAGTGTATAGCTACTAAAATAAGAATAAAAAGTAGAGTTCCATAATTCATCCAACCTGGAACAAAAACATATTAGACATCTTTACATCCTAATCCATGAAAACATATTAGACCAAAACCATATCAGACATATTTACATCCTAATCCATGCACAGTCTATACCTCTTCAGTGTGAGTGAAACATCCTAATATTTTAAACCTACATCTTTCAATCTAACATAAGCAAAGTATTGTTGACAAATGAAAAAAAAAAAAAAACCAGAGCAATAGCAGATGACATAATTCTTTATATTATAAACTTTTATATAACTGATGATGATGATAAAGTAAATAGAAGATTTTGGAATCAAAGGGGAATTAAAAGCTCCAGCTATTGTTATAATCATTTTTCAAAATTATCTAATTCATAATAGGCCATTGTTTTCTGAAATTACAAATTAGTTTCATCATGAAATAAAAAAATACTTTGAAACTTTTTCTGTTACATAAACAATGATATTTCAACTAGAACTGGAAGGCAGAACTTCAGTTCTATTTTTGTTAAACCACCAAATATCAACTCAAGTGGTTTAACAAAAACATATCCTATATTTTCTTCTCAGGTTTGAACTGAGTCGTAAGCATCAGTTCAGTTTAGTTGCCTTTATTATCTCTCCTTGCTACTCTTTGGAACTCTCCAATTCAAGCTCTGCATTTTGTTTCTCTTCTGCTTTTCATTCTCTTTTTTTCCTAGCTATTTGTAAGGTCTCTTCACACAACCATTTTGCCTTCTTGAGTTTAATTTTCTTTGGGATGGTTTGGGTCACCACCTCCTATACAACATTATGAACCTCCATCCATAGTTCTTCAGGCACTCTGTCTATTGGATCTACTTCCTTGAATTTATTTGTCACTTCCACTGTATAATCAAGAGGGGTTTGATTTAGGTCATACTTGTATGGTTTGACCATAGGTGCCCAATATGCTACTGGAGATCAGTGGAGAAATAACTCTAGAAAGAATGAAGGGATGGAGCCAAAGCAAAAAAAAAATACCCAGTTGTGGATGTGACTGGTGATAGAAGCAAGGTCCAGTGCTGTAAACAGCAATATTGCATAGGAACCTGGAATGTTAGGTCCATGAATTAAGGCAAATTGGAAGTAGTCAAACAGGAGATGGCAAGAGTGAATGTTGACATTCTAGGAATCAGTGAACTAAAATGGACAGGAATGGGTGAATTTAACTCAGATGACCATTTTATATACTACTGTGGGCAGGAATCCCTTAGAAAAAATGGAGTAGCCATCATGGTCAACAAAAGAGTCCGAAATGCAGTACTTGGATGCAATCTCAAAAATGACAGAATGATCTCTGTTCATTTCCAAGGCAAACCATTCAATATCATAGTAATCCAAGTCTATGCCCCAACCAGTAATGCTGAAGAAGCTGAAGTTGAACAGTTCTATGAAGATCTACAAGACCTTTTAGAACTAACACCCAAAACAGATGTCCTTTTCATTATAGGGGGCTGGAACGCAAAAGTAAGAAGTCAAGAAACACCTGGAGTAACAGGCAAATTTGGCCTTGGAGTACAGAATGAAGTAGTTCAAAGGCTAACAGAGTTTTGCCAAGGGAACGCACTGGTCATAGCAAACACCCTCTTCCAACAACATAAGGGAAGTGTGTACACATGGACATCACCAGATGGTCAACATTGAAATCAGATTGATTATATTCTTTGCAGCCAAAGATGGAGAAGCTGTATACGGTCATAAGCATAATATGATTTAAAATAATCAGTGGTTGGAAGTATAACTTTCTATCTTAAATATATTCCATCTCAGGTTCATTCCAATCCCAAAGAAGGGCAATGACAAAGAATAACCAACCTACCATACAATTGTGCTCATTTCACGTGCTATCAAGTTAATGATCAAAACTCTAAAAGCTAGGCTTCAGCAGATTGTGAACTGAGAACTTTCAGATTTACAAACTGGATTTAGAAAAGGCAGAGGAACCAGAGATCAAAATGCCAACATCCGTTGGACCATAGAAGAAACAAAGAAATTCCAGAAAACCATCTACTTCTGTTTCATTGGTTATACTAAAAGCATTTGACTGTGTGGAAAATTAAAAAAAAAAAACTGTGGAAAATTCTTAAAGAGATGGGAATACCAGATGACATTACTTGTCTCCTGAGAACCCTGTATGAGTCAAAAGTCAAAGGACTGGACATAGAACAATGGACAGATTAAAAAATGACAAACTTGTATATTGTCACCCTGGTTATTTAACTTGTGTGCAGAGTACATCATGCAAAATATTGGGCTGGATGAATGACAAGCGGGATTCAATATTGCCAGGGGAAATATCAAAAATCTCAGATATGCAAATGATACCTTTCTTATGGCAGAAATTGAAGAGGAACTAAGGAGCCTCTTGATGAAGGTGAAAGGGATGAGTGAAAAAGCTAGCTTATAACTCAAAATTCAAAAAACTAAGACCATGGCATCTCGTCCAGTAACTTCACAGCAAACAGAAGGAGAAAAAGTGGAAACAGAGACAGATTTTATTTTCTTGGGCTCCAAAATCACTGTGCATGGTGACTACAGCAATGAAATTAAAAGACGTTTGTTCCTTGGAAGAAAAGCTATGACCAACCTTGAACAGCAAGAAGGAAACCAGTCAATCCTAAAGGAAATCAACCCTGAATATTCATTGGAAGGAAGTTACATAGCATCACTGATTCATTGGACATGAATTTGAGCAAACTCTGGAGCATAGTAAAGGATAGGGAAGCCTGGCACACTGCAGTTCATGGAGTTACAAAGAGTCAGGCATGACTTAATGACTGAACAACAACAACTATATAATGAGCATAAATATGTTAAAGTTAATACTATTTATATCATTAATATTTTATTTATAAGGATTGTTTTTAAATTTGGTAATCATTAATTAATTTAGATTATTTTCACTTTACTATTTTATGAGGTTGATTCTCAACCATAAGTCTTCTTTTTTCCAGTTAATCTAGATAGTTTTGTTTACAATTATGGTTACATTATTTTTATATGATGACATCATAATACTGTCACACTTGTAAACAGGCCTTATAGGTGTCTCAATTCAATGTAAATTATTGTAATACATATGGAAAGCTAAATTGTTAGTAAGTATAGGAGATCCAAACAGTCCATTCTGAAGGAGATCACCCCTGGGATTTCTTTGGGAGGAATGATGCAAAAGCTGAAACTCCAGTACTTTGGCCACCTCATGAGAAGAGTTGACTCATTGGAAAAGACTCTGACTCTGGGAGGGATTGGGGGCAGAAGGAGAAGGGGACGACAGAGGATGAGATGGCTGGATGGCATCACTGACTAGATGGACATGAGTCTGAGTGAACTCTGGGAGTTGGTAATGGACAGGGAGGCCTGGCGTGCTGCGATTCATGGGGTTGCAAAGAGTCAGACACAACTGAGCGACTGAACTGAACTGAATTGAACTGATATGTCAATATATTTTGTGTTTTAACTTAATAGATAATATATGTTAATCACAAGTAAATTAAGATTTGATTAACAATCCTGAAGTTTTGAAATGAAAAATTGTACAACTGGTAGATGTATATCCAATTTTTATGTAGAAAATATGCTTTATTCATGATTTAGCTGTGGGGATGTAGCAATTTAAAACTCCAGAGATACTTTTTTTTGAGACAGAAATATAAATCTCAAGAGCAAAAAATCATAATTTTTTAACTAGCTTTTTATTGTGTTTAGTGTGCTAATAAAAGTCAAAAGGAAGCTCTTTTTCATTCCCCCAGAAACTCGCTACAACCAACTACTGGATTTATTTGTAAAACTGATCGTTTATGTCATAGCATACACTTTGGCATTATTTTATGTTACTTTCATACAAATAGCAAACTGTGGCATATCAATGTTTTCTGCTATTTTTTTTGAGAAAACTGAAAACATTTCTTTGGAGTTAGGATTTTTGGTCCATCATTTCTTTCTGAAGATTTCAAATCTCTAATTAAGCCAACTTATTGTTTTGAAACCATTTATAATTTTTTATAATTATTGTTTTAGTTTGTTAATTTCAGATGTACAGCAAAGTGATTTTGCTTTAGAAATATATGTGTATATATATATATATATTTTTTCTGTATTCTTTTCTGATATAGTTTGTTACAAGATACTGAATATAGTTCCCTGTGCTATACAGGGCTTGTTTGCTTGTGCTTAGTCCCTCAGTCATGTCCAACTATGTGACCAATGAGCCTTCCATGCTCCTCTGTCCAAGGGGATTCTCCAGACAAGAATATTGGAGAGTGTTGCTATCCCCTCCTCCAGGAGATCTTCCCAACCAAGGAAGTGAGCCCAGGTCTCCCACATTGCAGGTGGATTCTTCACCATCTGAGTCTTTCAGTTCAGTTTAGTCACTCAGTCATGCCTGACTCTTTGCGACCCCATGAATCATAGCATGCCAGGCCTCCCTGTCCATCACCAACTCAGGGAGTATACTCAAACTCATGTCCATCCTCGGTCGTCCCCTTCTCCTCCTGTCCCCAATCCCTCCCAGCATCAGGGTCTTTTCCAATGAGTCAACTCTTCTCATGAGGTGGCCAAAGTACTGGAGTTTCAGCTATCGCATCATTCCTTCCAGAGAAATCCCAGGGGTGATCTCCTTCAGAATGGACTGGTTGGATCTCCTTGCAGTCCAAGGGACTCTCAAGAGTCTTCTCCAACACCACAGTTCAAAAGCATCAATTTTTCAGTGCTCAGCTTTCTTCACAGTCCAACTCTTACATCCATACATGACCACTGGAAAAATCATAGCCTTGACTAGATGGACCTTTGTTGGCAAAATAATATCTTTGCTTTTCAATATACTATCTAGGTTGCTTATAACTTTCCTTCCAAGGAGTAAGTGTCTTTTAATTTCGTGGCTCCATCACCATCTGCAGTGATTTTGGAGCCCCCCAAAATAAAGTCTGACACTGTTTCCCCTGTTTCCCCATCTATTTCCCATGAAATGACAGGACCAGATGCCATGATCTTAGTTTTCTGAATGTTGAGCTTTAAGCTATTCAGTTCAGTTCAGTTAAGTTCAGTTGAGTTGCTCAGTCGTGTCCGACTCTTTGCGATCCCATGAATCGCAGCACGCCAGGCCTCCCTGTCCATCACCAACTCCCGGAGTTCATTCAGATTCATGTCCATTGAGTCAGTGATGCCATCCAGCCATCTCATCCTCTGTCGTCCCCTTCTCCTCCAGCCCCCAATCCCTCCCAGCATCAGAGTCTTTTTCAATGAGTCAACTCTTCACATGAGGTGGCCAAAGTATTGGAGTTTCAGCTTTAGTATCATTCCTTCCAGAGAAATCCCAGGGGTGATCTCCTTCAGAATGGACTGGTTGGATCTCCTTGCAGTCCAAGGGACTCTTAAGAGTCTTCTCCAACACCACAGTTCAAAAGCATCAATTCTTCAGTGTTCAGCCTTCTTCACAGTCCAGCTCTCACATACATGCATGACTACTGGAAAAATCATAGCCTTGACTAGACAGACCTTAGTCGGCGAAGTAACATCTTTGTTTTTCAATATGCTATCTAGGTTGGTCATAACTTTTCTTCCAAGGAGTAAGTGTCTTTTAATTTCATAGCTGCAGTCACCATCTGCAGTGATTTTGGAGCACCCCAAAATAAATTCTGACACTGTTTCCACTGTTTGCCCATCTATTTCCCATGAAGTGACGGGACCAGATGCTGTGATCTTCGTTTTCGGAATGTTGAGCTTTAAGCCAATTTTTTCACTCTCTTCTTTCACTTTCATCAAGAGGCTTTTTAGTTCCTCTTCACTTTCTGCCATAAGGGTGGTGTCATCTGCATATCTGAGGTTATTGATATTTCTCCCGGCAATCTTGATTCCAGCTTGTGTTTCTTCCAGTCCAACATTTCTCATGATGTACTCTGCATAGAATTTAAATAAGCAGGGTGACAATATACAGGCTTGAAGTACTCCTTTTCCTATTTGGAACCAGTCTGTTGTTCCATGTCCAGTTCTAACTGTTGCTTCCTGACTGCATACAGGTTTCTCAAGAGGCATGTCAGGTGGTCTGGTATTCCCATCTTTTGAAGAATTTTCCACAGTTTATTGTGATCCACACAATCAAAGGCTTTGGCATAGTCAATAAAGCAGAAGTAGATGTTTTTCTGGAACTCTCTTGCTTTTTCCATGATCCACAGGATGTTGGCAATTTGGTCTCTGGTTCCTCTGCCTTTTCTAAAACCAGCTTGAACATCAGTTCAAGTATTGCTGAAGCCTGTCTTGGAGAATTTTGAGCATTACTTTACTAGCATGTGAGATGAGTGCTATTGTGCGGTAGTTTGAGCATTCTTTGGCATTGCCTTTCTTTGGAATTGGAATGAAAACTGACCTTTTCCAGTCCTGTGGCCACTGCTGAATTTTCCAAATTTGCTGGCATATTGAGTGCAGCACTTTCACAGCATCATCTTTCAGGATTTGAAATAGCTCAACTGGAATTCCATCACCTCCTCTAGCTTTGTTCATAGTGATGCTTTCTAACGCCCACTTGACTTCACATTCCAGGATGTCTGGCTCTAGATGAGTGATCACACCATCGTGATTATCCGGGTTGTGAATATCTTTTTTGTACAGTTCTTCTGTGTATTCTTGCCACCTCTTCTAAATATCTTCTGCTTCTGTTAGGTCCATACCATTTCTGTCCTTTATCGAGCTCATCTTTGCATGAAATGTTCCCTTGGTATCTCTAATTTTCTTGAAGAGATCTCTAGTCTTTCCCATTCTGTTGTTTTACTCTATTTCTTTAGGGAAGCCCAGTTCAGTAAGATTGTTATTTATCTATGTTATGTATGGTAGTGTGTATCTCTTAATCCCATAATCTCAATTTATCCTTCTATTCCTTGTCTTTTGATAACTACAAGTTTGTTTCCTATATCTGAGTGTCTAGTTCTATTTTTTAAATAAATTCATTTGTACTATTTTTATATTACATCACAGATTTCAATTCTTTCTTTTGATTTTCGTCTGCTTGTGGTACTTCTGTATTTTTCAATCACACTATCTCTTATATTGGCTTCATCTTTTTTTGTCTCTTTTCAGTTTCACATATTCTTATTTTGTTTGTCTTCACATGCTGTTGCTGAAATTTTTGCCGGTGTCTATTCCTCATCTGCATTCATAAGTCTTTCTGTAATACTATTTACTTGTATTCTACTACATAGTAATGATGATGAACCCAAAAGACTTCTTGAAACGAGTTTTGAGAATAAATTCTTTCAAGTTAATTTCCCATGCATATTTATGTATGTCACTGTCCAATACTTGTACTTGATTAAAGGAGCTGTTGTCAAAACTCCCTAATTTCTATGGCAAGTTAACTTGATATGATTTTATACTAGTGAAAGACAGTTTTTAGTAAACGCAAGTGGAAGCAGTGACAGATTATATTTTCTTGGGCTCCAAAATCACTGCAGACAATGACTGCAGCCATGAAATTGAAAGACAATTTCTCCTTTTAGAAAAAAGTCATGACAAACCTACACAGTTCAACTAGCTCATATTGTTTCTACCAAAGATTTCAGTTTTTCATGTGTATAAATGAAATGTCACAAGGTTATTATGAAGACTAAATGAAGTAATGTGTGCAATAAATTAAATAAATAATTTAATTCAGAAAGAAAACAGCCAGCCTCTCAGGCTTATTAAGTATTAATGGATATTTCCTTTACAGGAAACTGCCTAGGACAACTTCTTTTTAAAAGGATTATTTATTTTGAATGTCAAAGGAATAAATATATTTTTGTTCCTTTCTGTGTTTTCATTCTTTTTTTCCAAAGAGCCAAATATTTCATGTGCCTTGAGTGCAATTCATAGAAGAAAATTGTAGAGATGTAAAACACACAAATTGTGGCAGCCATAGAGATGTGCCCCTTAGATCTCCTGTCAAGACAATACATTGTGGGAGAGCTTGAGTTAGCTGATGGCTTCCATTTTCTGGATCTTCTGGTTTCACTAAATGAGAAACTATGGTTTTTCTAGTAGTCATGTATGAGTTGGACCACAAAGATTGCTGAGTGCCAAAGAATTGATGCTTTTGAACTGTGGTGTTGCAGAAGACTCCTGAGGGTACCTTGGGCTGCAAAAAAATCAAGCCAGTCAATCATAAAGGAAATCAACCCTGACTATTCATTGGAACGACTGATACTGAAGTTGAAGCTCCAATACTTTGGCCACCTGAAGAGCAGAGCTGACTCATTGGAAAAGACTCTGATGTTGGGAAAGATAGAAGGTAGGAGAGAAGGAGACAACAGAAGATGAGATGGTTGGATGGTGTCGCCGACTCAGTGGACATGAGTTTGAGTAAACTCTGAAAGATGATGAAGAACAGGAAAGCCTGGCATGCTGCAGTCCATGGTATCACAAATAGTCAGAAACAACTGAGTGACTGAACAACAGCAACAACTGGTTTCACTGAAGTATCTAGGCCCATGTAGGCCACATTTTGTCCTTGCTGTTCTCAGTGGACTAGCCAGCAAATTGAGGGCAACAGACCTGTTTCCTAGTTGATTTCTGCCACATGTGGGCACCTTGAATGGAAATCATTGCTGTGGCCTGGCTGACACTTTCTAAGAGCTGACCTGAAGTGTATATTTCCTCCAACCTATCTTCCTCTTTGACCTTCCTCTCTCAGGTGTCATCTAAAACAAACAAGTGTTTGAAGACTTTCCCTTCCTATCCCATCTTCTTCTCCTCTTTATCATTCATTGACATTTCCCTCAATATATTTTGTTCTTCTAATTCTTTCCTGGAATTTGCTTCCCAGAGGACACCACTGATTTGAGGGTTTACTTTGATCCCAATTAAAGAATGTACCCTGCCCTAATCATGTCTGTGTCACCAGAAATAAAATTATGTACATATAAAATATTGCATTTAGTATTATTTGAAATTTCAGTATCATTAAGTGAGGTTATAAGAAATCACCATATTCACCCTGTAATGGAATCTTCATTGTAGTGTTTTTTTTCAAATGAGTGTTATATATCCATGTATAATAATGTTCAATTTGAAAAACAAATCAGTTATTAGAATCATCAGAGAGCTCTAATAATCTCAGAAGTAAATTTAATAAATCATGGGTTTTTAAATCTATCCCATCTTGCCTAGAAGTCTTTTTTTTAAATAATACAGTGTATAAGTAAGTAAGTGAAGTCGCTCAGTCATGTACGACTCTTTGTGACCCCGTGGACTATAGCCCACCAGGCTCCTCCGTCCATGGGATTCTCCAGGCAAGAATCCGGGAGTGGGTTGCCATTTCCTTCTCCAGGGGATCTTCCCAACCCAGGGATCGAACCCAGGTCTCCCGCATTGCAGTCGGATGCTTATTTTTGGCTGTGCTGAGTCTGTGTTGCTTCTAGGGCTATTCTCTAGTTGAGGTGCATGAATTTCTCTTTGTGGTGGGTTCCTTCATTGTGGAGCACAGGCTCTAGGGTGTAGACTCAGTAGTTGTGGCACACGGGCTTAGTTGCTTTGCAGTATGTGGGATCTTCTCAGACCAGGGATCGAACCCATGTCCCCTGCATTGGCTGGTGGATTCTTTACCACTGAGCCACGAGGGAGGCCCACTTTTAACACTGCTTTTGATCAGAACACTAGTTTAAGGGGTTGCACATGAAGCTTTACTCCTCCTTTAATCATTTCTCAAGCAGAACCCCAAATGGTAGGCTGTCTCAGGGCACAAAAGGCTGAAAAGTTACACAAAGTAAATCCACACTTATTAAGATTTCAGATAAAGGGAACTGAGGATTAAGAAAGATTTGCTAGTTATTGCAAAATGTCCTGATTTAACTCAAAAGGGAATCCTTCACAAGTTGTAAAACTATGCCAGTGTCAATTATTAGATTAGATGTAAGTGCTAAAATGTATATTTCCTTCCTTTCTTATTTAAAATAAGTGTTAATACTCTTAGTCAGTTGCTTTATGTTTTAAAACATTACTTTCTTCAAGACATAATTCATTTCTTTTGCAAATTATTTATACAATCATGAGATTAACAGCTTTTTATTTGATTAAGATCCACTCATACCAAAACACCTTGTTTCCTCATAGTTTATGCTAATACACACTAATCTTTTAATCCTATAGAGAGTTACAAGTGTGAATTGGGTGGGGGAACAAAATCCTGTGTGCTCAATATATGTTAATGCCAGAGGGATAGAAAATGAGCTGTTCTATATGTAAATTTTATAAAAGCATGCAGAAAAACTTGTTGCTAAAATCTGCTCCAGATGAGAAGGATTTTCATTAATGATGAGAAAACATGGGTCATGGTCTCTGGGGATGCAAGGAAGAATTTACAATGGCAGTCTTGAAGAGCAAAGCCTATTAGGCAGATGGTATCATGGAAGAAAAAATGAGGATCATGCTGAGAGGAAGGAAAAGTTCAGAGTCTCTTAGAATGATAAATACAATGGAAAGTGCCCTCCTGGAAACAAGAATATAAGAAAACACATCTTCATAGCTAGAAAAAGAGCATTTGAATTACAGCAAAAAAGAAAAAAAAGATAAAGGCTAAAAGCCATAAAATGTAAGTACATGAGATGCATTTTACATATTTGAAAACTTAATTTACTGTTGTTCCGTAAAAATATGAACTGAAATTTGATCAGCATTTAAAATTTTGTTGGAACTGACTTACCTAGATCACATTTTTTAAATCCTATAGTAACCTTGGATATACACTACATTTTGTCAGGCGAGTGTATACTCCTCAGTTCTGTCTCGCCGCAACAAAGATTTGGAGTGAAGGACATTAAAGCCCTCGCAGTGTCACAGCTCTCGGGTCTTGGACAGACTATGTTATAGCTCTCAGGTCTCGAACAGACCGTGTTATAGCTCTTAGACAAATCAGTGTTACAGCTCTATTTTATTTAGATAATAATAGGAAAATCCATCCTTGAGGCGTGAGGGCATGTCGACCCAAAGACACAAATCAAAGAGCGCCCCAGCGCATGGGTGAGAGAGGGAGAGAGAGAGATACCCCCAGCCCTTTGGCTCTTCTTTTTATATGTTTTTTTTTTCTACCTCTGGGTCTGCCCTATGTAAATTGGGCTAGCCAGGAGTGTTGTTTGTTTTAGCTGAGGTCCTCACTCCAGTCCTTGGACCTTCTTTTGTTCTATTTTCATGGGCTTTTCTCTTGTCTTTTAGCCACCGCCATTCTGGACTCCTGTTTCCTATTCTAACTACCTAACAATTTTATTTAAACTTTTATCTAATCATGTAATCCTTACCTTTACTTTTCACCCATATTTTCCAAATAAATTGTGTGAATATAACAATAAGATTTTTTCAACTGCTAGTTTATTCACAAGTAAATTTTTTGATGCAATGCATTACATTTTCCAAAATTAAAATTACTTCATTATTTATTTTTCAGTCTTAAACCAACTTGCTTATCTTAAAATTGTCAAATACTGAAGCATACAAGCAATAAAGTAAAGATAATTTCAAGATTTATTGACCAGTTGTAAATATTCCCAGCATTTTTTAGAAAATCTTTCAGATATCATTCTATGTTAAACATATATATATATATATATAAAAGCAGATAATTAACAAAAAATGGTACAAAATGTGTGCAACCTTATATATTTTTCATACCTGATTGTTTCCCATGAAATCTTTTTTTATCTATAAAAGTTTCTTTTGTGAAAAGTGTCATCATTTAGTTAATACTTACTATGGCCTAGATATATAGCAATGTAAGCAGCATATAACAGATGCTAAATGATACTAAGTGAGCTTCCCTGGTGGCTCACTTGGTAAAGAATCTGTTTGCAATGCAGGAGACTGAGGTTTGATCCTTCGGTCAGGAAGATCCTCTGGAGGAGGAAATGGCAACCCACTTCACTATTCTTGCTTCGGAATTCTGATGAACAGAGGAGCTTGGTGGACCACAGTCCATGGGGTCACGAAGAGTTGGACACAAGTGAGCAATTAAGCCACCAAATATTGGTTATTATTATTATTTCACTTAATCTTTATGAAGATTTTGTATCATTGTATTACTTTATGAAATCATTTTAAGGTCATACAATTATAATTTTCTTTGATGTCATAAGCTGTTCTTAACATTTGATTAATGAATGCAAGGTATTTATCCCAAAGTTATTTAGTCAGTTCTCTATTTATGAAGTTCTAGTTTATGTAGAATGACTCATAAAAATTTCATTGCTTGTTTTGGTTTTACATTTTTCTATCTATTCCTAATAAACTCCTACAATGAACTGTTAGCTCAAAGACAATGCAGTGTTATTCAACAGATTTTGAGATATTGACAAATCCTTATTCAAAAGATGTTCATCAAATCACAGTCATATTATTGCCTTCACTGTGAGGTAGTCAATATTTTAAACTTCTTACAGTCAGATAAATAAATGAAAAAGATCTTTCATTTCATTATATATATTTTATATATTTTCATGAATGTGATCATTGACTATTTTTGTTATTCTACTGTGAACGTTCTAGTCACTGTTTTCAGGATTTTTCTATCAGGACATTGGCCTTTTAATTGATTTGAAATAACATATGTTGGAGATATTCAACTGTAACATGTGAATAAATAGCTTTTCTTGATGTATAATCTTATTTACAATGTTTTAATAAAATCAATACTATGCTGATTATTTGTATTTTTATTTTATTCAAAGTTGTCAAATATATAAAAATTTATCAAGTGTTTTAACAAAAAGAAAGAAAATTATTTAATTTAGAAATGTGGAATTATCTACTAATCATTTTTGTGCTTAATTTTTAGTTTAATTTCACTGCAAAAAAGAGAAATTCTCCATCTGATTTCAATATTTTGAAATTTGCTGTGATCAGTTTTAATAATAAATTATTTTTGACAACTGTATACATTTAAAAATAATGTGTATTCTGATACCACTGCATACCAGGACTGCATTGAATACCAGGACCTGGGTTTCATCCCTGTTTTGGGAAGATCCCCTGTGCTGGGGTCCAGCCCTGGTGGATCCAGGGAATTCGAAGTGGGGATGGAGTCGGCGAGGAGAGACTTATTTAATTAGAGATACAAATAATAGTGTAGTAGGAAAATTATTGGAGAAAAGAGGCTGAATAACTTGGTTTACACAGGAGAACAATAAAGCTCCAAGACAAGGAGCTTGCACCATCTACGTTAGGCCACTGGCGCCCACTTGAATAGCAGAGGGTGCCCTGCCTTGGGCTCCCTTTCGCGTGGGTCTTAGTAGCCAGGGCAAATAAGTAGACACTGAGAGCCTCTGTGCTCCAGATGGGAATTCAGCCTGAAAAGGGGAGAAAAGAATGACATGGGGGAGCCAAGCATTGGTGCCAGACCCATAACTTTATTTTCAAAAGCAGCTTATATACCCCAAGTTGTACATAAAGAAATAATGAAATATGCAGAGTTATGCAGGGGCAACAGTCCTGACCCTTATTGAGACCAGGTTTTCTTTTTTGCATACCCTCCTGTATACAAAAGGTCTCAGGTGGTTTTATGTCATCTTCTGGCCAGGGGGCCTGTTGACATTTTTATGGCTCTTTTCCTAGATAAATGTCTATAAACCAGAAAACTCATTTTCCCTTGAAGTGTTTTTTCTTTAATCTGCATCACCTCAAAGTACTAAATAAAGTTACATTCCTGTAGAACAAAAGTGCAGTGGGTTATAATAAAGAAAGTACTTAACTCAAAGATCTAATGTTGCTAATACCAGGGCTACTACCTGTTTTTTCTACATATCAACTATATCAACAAATAAAAGATATGAAAACTTGGCAGCAAGTATTGGCTCAACAAATGAAACCCTTAATCAGTCCTATTCTAATGATTTTGACTCCTCAGAAGCCCCTACATTCCTAGGATGCTTTAAGCTTCCTGTTCCCTCGAGGTCGGGAGGTCGCAAATAATCACATGTGCAGCTGTAAGAGTCTGGACAAACCTGTCAGGCAGGCTAGAAAGCCATCTAAGGGGTTTTTGGATTGAAACACTCTTATTATGCCCAGGAGACTTATTATCTAAAGCTCTAAATTAACTTTTTCCAGAAAAAGGTGGTGGGGGGGGACAGCCCCCTATTAATGTTAGAAGAGTAGGTGGAAAGCATAAAACAGTAAAGCAGGCAGACTCTGATTTTGGGGGTAGATGCTCGAGAAAATCCAGAGGGACCCCTGAGGCCTGATCCCGCCTTTGCGTTTTGTCAGGCCTCTTTCTTCATGACCTTTGCCATGGGAGGGATTCCGCATGCTGGCTCCCGGCACCCCTGGAGAAAGGAAGGGCTACCCATGCCAGTATTCTGTATCATCCATGGGTTTGGACTGTATTGTCCATGGGGTTGCAAAGAGTCGGACACAACTAAGTGACTTTCACTTTCACCAGGACTGCAACATTAAGGTTTAGGGGACAGTTTGTAAAAAATTAATGAAAAATCGAGAATAATCAGGAGAATCAAAGAAATATGGCCGTAATTAAGAATGCTGGTGGGACTATCTGTGTCACATGCTACTGACTGGAGAATAGAGTGATTATATTTGGATTTGTCTTTATAAGGTCATTGGGAAATTTGACAGCAGAAGTTTTAAGAAGATGGTGATAAAATCATTACCTGGGTATCTCTAATGCAGAATGGAAAATAAACATTAGAGAAGAGATGGCTATGAGACAGAAGATTCATGTTTCTATTATTTCACTGGCTTGCTCAAGTCTGAACTCTGAAGAAACTTAGAAAAATTTTCCTTTAGAAATATAGTTTATAGAAAGTCTTAGTTCTAGATCAAACTGAAGTTCAGTTCAGTTTAGTTCAGTTCAGTCACTCACTCGTGTCCGACTCTTTGCAACCCCATGAATCGCAGCACGCCAGGCCTCCCTGTCCATCACCAACTCCCGGAGTTCACTCAGACTCACATCCATCAAGTCCGTGATGCCATCCAGCCATCTCATCCTCTGTCGTCCCCTTCTCCTCCTGTCCCCAATCCCTCCCAGCATCAGGGTCTTTTCCAATGAGTCAACTCTTCACATGAGGTAGCCAAAATACTGGAGTTTCAGCTTTTGCATCATTCCTTCCAAAGAAATCCCAGGGCTGATCTCCTTCAGAATGGACTGGTTGCATCTCCTTGCAGTCCAAGGGACTCTCAAGAGTCTTCTCCAACACCGTAGTTCAAACACATCAATTCTTCGGCACTCAGCCTTCTTCACAGTCCAACTCTCACATCCATACATGACTACTGGAAAAACCATAGCCTTGACTAGACGGACCTTAGTCAGCAAAGTAATGTCTCTGCTTTTTAATATGTTATCTAGGTTGGTCATAACTTTTCTTCCAAGGAGTAAGTGTCTTTTAATTTCATGGCTGCAATCACCATCTGCAGTGATTTTGGAGCCCAAAAATATAAAATGTAAATTTACCATGATTGTCTTTTAATTTCCTTGTGATTACTATCAACTACCACAGTAATCTAAAAGAAACTTAGATAAAATAACTTCATCCACTTTTCCTTTATTACTTAATTACTTATTTTGATTCCACATCTTTGATTCTGAAAAATTATATTCTTAATTTACTTCCACAGATAAAATGTAAGTTAGGAAATGACCCATAAAGGGAAAACAATGATAGCAACAATACGAGAATAAGCAAACAAACAACAACAAAGAAAAATTGATCGTTTATGGAGCCCTTAACCATGAGAACATTCTATCAACATTGTGATTAAAGAACAATATTTCAGCCATGTAAGCTTTTACCTCTATATCTTTTATGTGGGATGTCTTAACTTTTAAAATATGAAACTGTAAACAAATATATTTTACAGTATATGATTCTTCAAAAAGTGAGGTGATTGTCCTTTAGGTTGCATGGAATGCTGCAGGGAAAATCAAAATAATAATGCAGTAAAGATTTTCCCATTGAAGTGAGACTACAAGTGGGAATTTATATTAGGAAACTTCAAAGAATATATGCAAAGTACAATCATTTAAAAACACTATTCTTTCACAAATGTTTTGTATTTTTACCTTGTGCTTGTGTATTGTTTTTATTTAAAATTCAAAATGTTTTAAGTAGTTAGCATTTGTGGTCTGAAGTAGTTATTACAGCCAGCTTTATGTATAAGAAAGGCCAGTTGTGTGGATCATACTGTATTTGAAGTATTGTAAAAAATTGTTCCACACACAAAAATCTCCCCAACTCTGTCATTATACACCATTATAAAAATTCTTTTCAAAGTCTGTTTCATTGAAGTGTGGGGGAGAGGTTGGTTTGCTTGTCTGTTAACCTGTGTCATTTTAAATTTTCTTTGCATGGACACTGCAATATGCCGTTAATCTGTTAGCACCGAAAAGTCATGCTCTTTTAGCTTTTGTTATCTGTAAAACAAGGATAGTAATTACATCTTTCTCTATAAGACTGTTTTAAAAATTAGTTTACTTTCTAGAGAGATGCCTGGCATAAAATGTGTTCAATACATGTTAGTATTGACTTTTCAAATATACTATTTATTAAAACCTTGATATTTCAGGAGTATTTAAGTAAGCCCAGACAATAATCTTATTAGTAGGTAACATTACTATTCATATTTTACATAATTATATGTAATTTACATATAATTCACAGATCTAGAGAGATAAACTAAGATTTATAAGCTCAATTGCCTACAGAGTTGTTAAATGGTGTAATCATTCTGCTAATCGTCTTTTAGTTAGTCTTCAATGTCCATGCATACTTTATCTCAAACTATCCATAATTTTCTTATGCAAGTACAAATATTTTATAGAAGAACTCAGGAAGTTCAGAGAAAAAAATACTTTGAAGTAACTAAAAGGACTTGTAATATGGGGATTGAGAAAATTTCACTGAATTTGTTAAATGAAAAGTATTTATAATCACTAATGCAAATTTTTAGTAGAATACTTGAACAGAAGTCAAATGTTTAGGAGTATCCAAAAAAAATATTATGTGTTCAGTGAGCAGAAATAATGGGTATGCAATACACTTTGCTAATTCCCATTCTTCAGAGCATTTACTCTGGATTAGGAATAAGGTTGTTTGTCAAACACACACACACAGACACACCCACACACCCACACACCAATTAGGCTGTATTTAAATTTATAGAGGATATAGGCATACAAGTAAAAAAAGTAAAGTAAAGTAAAGTGAAGTTGCTTAGTTGTGTCCAGCTCTTTGCAACCCCATGGACTGTAGCCCACCAGGCTCTTCCATCCATGGAATTTTCTAGGCAAGAGTACTGGAGTGGGTTGCCATTTCCTTCTCCAGAGGCATACAAACATGGGAAAATATAAAACATCGACTATTTTATTTTTAAAGTTTTCTAATAGCTCTTTATTCAAAAGAAATTACTTTGTCTTTATTTTCACATGCAAAAAATAAAAAATAAAACACAGCAAGTCTAGATATGAATATTGGCTTTGCTATATCTCAACTTAGAAAGCAGATATACAAACACTTTTATTTTGAGATCAAGGATTTAAAACACTAAAACTACTGAGAAATCCTAAGGGAAATGAAGCCTGAACACTCATTGGAAGGACTGATGGTGAACCTGAAGATCCAATACTTTGGCCACCTGATGCAAAGAGCCAACTTGTTGGAAAAGACCCTGATGCTGGGAAGGATTGAGGGCAGGTGGGGAAGGGGGAAACAGGGTGCGCTGGTTGAATGATGACTCAATAAACAGGAGTTTGATCAAACTCCAGGAGATAGTAGGATAGGGAAACCTGGTGTGCTATAGTCCATAGGGTCACAAAGAGTCAGACAAGACTGAGGGACTGAATAGCAACTAAGAAATAATTTTAAACTTCCAAGTTTTAAATTTTGCTATTAAATATGTTTTATTTTATTTTATTATTTATTATTATTATTATTTACTTTACAATATTGTATTGGTTTTGCCATACATCAACATAAATTAGAAAGTCCAGATTAAATTCTAATTAATATCCTTTATCCCTTTAAAAGATACTTTAGTTGTTTCTAAGTTTGCTTCTAAGTTAGGTTTAATAAAATTTGATTTTATTTTGACTTTTTTATTGATTTTAAGAGTCTGACTTGATAAGAGCTTAAGGAAAAATAGTTATTGTGCAGCATATATTACCCTGAGTGCAAAGTACATTTGCATACATTAATGTTCAACTGTGTAATTAAATATGCTAACATAGTAATTACCTGTTCTAATTATGACACGTAATTAGTATAAGTGCATATAATTATGTAGTTACATGAAACATCCATGTGATAAAAAAAACTTACAGTATTATTGAAGATGAAAGTGGAGAATTAAATAATAAAGTGAATTAAATTTAGGGAAAGTGCCCATGGCTCTCACAATATGCTCTGTATTTCTCTTCCTTATTGATTATTGTTTGTATAGCTGAGTTAACTCTTACTATTGTTTTAATAGTTACAAATGAAAGAAAGGAGAAAATAAGTTCAAAATTTTGGGTTAAGTAATTGAGGATTTAAGACTGAATTTTGCATTAAGGATCTCATGATCTGAGCAACAATCATGTTCAGGTCTTGTTTTTGCTGACTGTATAGAGCTTCTCCATCTTCAGCTGCAAAGAAGAGAATCAATATGATTTTGATATTGACCATCTGGTGATGTCCATGTATAGGGTCTCTGTGTTGTTGGAAGAGGTTGCTTGCTATGACTTGTGTGTTCTCTTGCCAAAACTCTATTAACCTTTGCCCTGCTTCATTTTGTATTTCAAGGCCAAACTTGCCTGTTATTCCAGGTATTTCTTGTCTTCCTACTTTTGCATTCCAATCTTCTGTGATAAAAAGGACATTGTTTTGGGGGTTAGTTCTCTAATGTAAAGAGCCAACTCATTGGAAAAGACCCCAATGCTGGGAAAGATTGAGAGCAGGAGAAGGGAGCGACAGAGATGAAATGGTTGGATGGCATCACTGACTCAATGGACAGGAGTTTGAGCAAATTCAGGGAGATAGCAAAGGAGAGGGAACCCTGGTGGGCTGCAGTCCATGGGGTCACAAGGAGTTGAACACGACTTAGTGACTGAACAGTAACTAGAAGGTCCTGTAAGTCTTCATAGAACCGGTCAACTTCAGCTTCTTTGGCATTAGTGGTTGGGATACAGACTGATGTTGAATAGTTTATCTTGGAAATGAACTGAGATCATTTGGTCATTTTTGATATTGCACCCAAGTACTCCATTTTGGACTCTTGTTGACTATGAGGGCTACTCCACTTCTTCTAAGGAATCCTTGCCCACAGTAGTAGATATAATGTTCATCGGAATTAAATTCTCCCATTCCCATCCAGTTTTGTTCACTGATACTTAAGATGTCAATGCTCACTTTTGTCATCTCCTGCTTGACCACCTCCAAAATGTACCTTGACTCATGGACCTAATAGTCCATGTTCCTATGTGATATTGCTGTATACCAGATCAAACTTTACTTTCACCACCAGACACATCCACTTCTGAGCATTGTTTCCCACCTTGGCTCAGTCTCTTCATTCTTTCTGACACTATTAGTAATTGACCTCCACTCTTCACCAGTAGCATATTGAGCACCTTTCAACCTGGTGGCGGGAGGTGCCGGGGCTCATCTTCCACTGTCATCTTTTGCCTTTTCATACTGTTCATGGGGTTTTCATGATAAAAATACTGTAGTGATTTGCAATTCATTCCTCTGTTGGACCACGTTTTGTCAGAACTCTTCACTATGACTTGTCTGTCTTGGGTGGCCCTAGAATGCATGGCTCATGCGTTCATTGAGTTACACAAGCCCCTTCACCATGATAAGGCTGTGATCCACGAAAGTAGGGAAAACCACTAGGCCATTCAGCTGTGACCTAAATCCATTATAATTACTCACAGGATGAGATGAATAGAGGATTTCCCAGGTGATGTTAGTGGTAAAGAACTTGTCTGCCAGTGTAGGAGACATAAGTGACATGGGTTCCTGACAAATAGATTCAAGGGATTAGATATTTTACACATATTGCTTGAAGAACTATGCATGGAGGCTAGTAACATTGTACAGGAAGCAGTGGCCAAAATAATCCAAAATAAAAAGAAATCCAAAAAGGCAAACTGGTTGCCTGAGGAGGCTTTACAAATAGCTGAGGAAAGAAGAGAAGCTAAAAGCTAGGGAGAAAGGGAAAGATATACTCAACTAAATGCAGAGTTACAGAGAATAGCAAGGAAAGATAAGAAGGCTTTCTTAAATAAACAATGCAAAGAAATAGAGGAAAACAATAGAATGGGAAACATTAGAGACTTCTTCAAGAAAATTGGAAATATCAAAGGAACATTTCACTCAAGGATGAGCACAATAAAGAACAGAAATGGTAAGGATCTAACAGAATCAGAAGAGTTTAAGAAGAAATGGAAGGAATACATGGAAAAACTGTACCAAAAGGTCTTCATGACTTGGATAATTTCAGTAGGGTTGTCACTCACCTAGAGCTAGATATCCAGGAGTGTGAAGTCAAGTGGGCTTTAGGAAGTGTTACTATAAACAAAGAAAGTGGGAGTTATTGAACTCCAGCTGAGCTATTTAAAATACTACAAGATGATGCTGTTAAAGAGCTACACTCAAATGTCTGGAAATTTGGGAAACTCAGTAGTGGCCAGAGGACTGGAAAACGTTAGTTTTTATTATAATCCCAAAGAAGAGTAATAGCAAAGAATATTCAAAATACCATACAACTGCACTCATTTCACATGCTAGCAAGGTAATGCTCAAAATCCTTTAAGCTAGGCTTCATTAGTATGTGAACCATGAAATTTGAAATGTACAAGCTGGGTTTCAAAGAGACAGAGGAACCAGAGATCAAATTTCCAGCATCCATTGGATCATAGAGAAAGCAAGGGAATTCCAGAAAAGCATATACTTCTGTTTCATTGACTACACTCAAGTCTTTGACTGTGTGAATCACAACAAACTGTGAAAAATTATTAAAGAGGAAGGAATGTCAGACTACCTTACTTGTCTCCTGAGAAACCTGTATGTGCATCAAGAAACAACAGTTAGAACTAGACATGGAACAACTGGCAAGTTCAAAATTGGGAACGGAGAATGACAAAGTTGCATACTGTCACAATGCTTATTTAACTTATATGCAGATTGCATCATGCCAGATGCTGGGCTGGATGAATCACAAGCTAAATAAAGATTGTTGGAAGAAATATCAACAACTTCAGATATGCAGATTTTACCACTCTAATGATAGTAAAATAAAGAGAAACTAAAGAGCCTATTGATGAGGGTGAAAGAGGAGAGTGAAAAAACTGGCTTAAAACTCAACATTCAAAAAACTAAGATATCGGCATCCAGTCCCATCCCTTCATGACAGATAGAAGGAGGAAAAAATGGAAGCAATGACAGATTTTCTTTTCTTGTACTTCAAAATCACTGCAGACAGTGACCCAAGCCACAAAATTAAAAGATGTTTGCTCCTTGAAAGAATAGTTATGACAAACCTACAGAGCATATTAAAAAGTAGAGACATCACTTTGCCAACACTGGTCCATGCAACCAAAGCTGTGTTTTATTCCAGTAGTCATGTATGGATGTGAGAGTTGGACCATAAAGAAGGCTGAGCACCAAGGTTTTGATGGTTTCAAATTGTGGTGCTGCAGAAAACTCTTGAGAGTCTCTTGTACTGCAAGGAGATAAAACAGTAAACCCTAAAGGAAATCAACCCTGAATATTCATTGGAAGGACTGATGCTGAAGCTGAAGTTCCAATACTGGCCATCTGAAGTGAAGAGATAATTCTTTGGAAAAGAATGAAATGATGGGGAAAATTGAAGACAGAAAAGGGGGCAGTAGAGGATGAGATGGTAATACAGCATCACCAACCCAGCAGACATGCATTTAAACAAATTCTTGGAGATAGTGAAGGACAGGGAAGCCTCAGGAGATGCAGTCTATGGAATCTCAGAGAGCCAGACCCAATTTAAAGACTAAAAAACAATAACAACTTAGAATTTATGTGATTATCCAAAACATTCAGAATAATTAGTTTCCTAATAGAAGGATATAAAGTTTCCTAGTGTCAACAGTTACCAACAAGAGTCATGATGTAACTGATTTCAGAAACATTAAGATGGACCATTCTAAGATTAAAAGAATTATCTTTAATAGAATGTAGATATCAGTGAAAGACTTTATTTTCTTGGGCTCCAAAATCACTGCAAACAATGACTGCAGCCATGAAATTATGAGACACTTGTTCTTTACCAAAAAATAAAAAATATATAGGACTAACTTAGACAGTCTATTAAAAGGCAGAGACAACACTTTGCCTACAAAGGTTCATATAATCAAAGTGATGGGTTTTCCAGTAGGCATATATGGATGTGTGATTGAATCATAAAGAACACTGAGTCCCAAAGAATTGATGCTTTTGAACTGTGTGTCAGAGACGATTCTTGAAAGTCCTTTGGGCAACAAGGAGATCAAACCAGTCAATCTTAAGTAAATCAGTCCCGAATATTCATTGGAAGGACTGATGCTGAAACTGAAGCTCCAATACTTTGGCCACCTGATTCGAAGAGCCAACTGATTAGAAAAGACTCTGATGCTGGGAAAGAGAAGACAGGAGGAGAGGGGGATGACAGAGGACAAGATGGTTAGATGGCATCACCAACTCAATGGACATGAGTTTGAGCAAGCTTCGGGATATGGTGAAGGAAAGGGAAGCCTGGCGTAATGCAGTTCATGGGGCCGCAAAGAGTTGGATATGACTGACCACCTGAACAACAAAAGATATCTAGAGTAAATCAATTCATTTATTTTATTTAATAACCATAGTGAGAAACTTGTAAAAAGTACTTGCAACTTTCTTTGAGGTAAAATCATGGAAGCTATTGCCTAAAGCACATGCATGCATGCTAAACCACTTCAGTCGTGTCTGACTGTTTGCGATCCCATGGACCATAGCCTGGCAGGTTCCTCTGTCCATGGGGTTCTCCAGGTAATAATACTGGAATGCCCTCCTCTAGGGTATCTTCCTCACTCAAGGGTCAAAACCACATCTCTTTTCTCCTGCATTGACTGGTAGGTTTTTTACCACTAGCTCCATCTGGAAATCCCACTTATAGTGCCAATCAAACAATAATAATAATGAATATATATATATAATAATAAGTTAATATAAACATACAACCTGAACAATCACAATGTTGAAAATGACTATCCTTATTGAAATAATTACATTTCAATAATTAGAAATATATAAACATACACATTTACATAAATTCATGTTGTATAATTAAGTAATTTATTTAATTAACTCATAAATACGTGAAACCATGTAGAAATAACTCGACCATATTGATGTGCTCATCCCTCTGTTAGAGTGGACTTAAAATTGTCTTTCAGGGAGAAAGTACAGACTGATGTAAGATGCCCTCATATTAAGTTATCCTAAATGGCCTATTCCATATTTTTATAAGCATATCAACCATAGCTCCTGGAAGTTATACAGTGTAACTCTGTCCTTAATTGACACACAAGATGTTGCTACATCAAGTGCTTGTCAGAAAAAGTATAACCCTTTGATAAATTACCCCCAAGCTTATCTGAATATTTATTGAGAATTGCCCAAAGGAGACCCATCCATTCTGTTCTCTAGGTAGCCTGCATTCCACATTTAATCAAATCCTAAAAAGGCAGCATATTTAAACCACATTGAGTTAACCTGTCATAGAATTGCTTTTATGGAACTGTACTTTTTTTATGCCTGTGACATTGACCTTCATTTTGAGCTGTAAAGACTCAACCTGGAAATGTCAGAGAAAAATAAAAGGAGAAATTTCCTATGTCAGCTTGCACAGGATGTCAACACACAAACAGTTCTGGAGTGTATTGGGTTCAAGGGTCTGAAGAGAATATAAGCAACAATTATCAGCATTAAAGTATCTTCTAGGTTTGGCAAAAGCAAACTGTGAATATAATGTCCTCTGAACATTGCATAAAGGGTCTGAGCAGAATGTAAATATTAAAAAAAAATAGGATCATTGTTTCATAAGAACTTGTTACATAGGCAGGAGGCCATAACACGTAATAAATACACACATGTTAAGTATCAATCCACAATTATAGGACCTCCAATCTTTCTAATGTCTTTCTTCATAGTAGGTTTCTTGTTGAGTTCCTTAGAAATGTGGAACTTTTCACATTTTAAGCTTAACACCATACTGAATTGTTCCTGTGTTTCTCGTTCCATCTCATATTGGTGATCTTTTATTTAATATGAGATTTATAAGTGATCTGCAAAAAGTTGCCAAGAATATGAATGTAGTCTTAATTAACAATTCAGTGTTACATGCAAACATAAAGTTAGTTACTCTCATTTTTTAAAATATTCAGTGTGCTCTAAAATGTTATATTTTGCTCTACATTTTGTCTTCCAGTATTTAAAAGTGCAGATCTCACCCTTGAAATATATTAACCATGTCCTCCTCAAACAAAATATGTTGCATAGGGTGTAGGATTCAGAAAGAGGCTTTGGATATGCAAAAGCAGCAATAGTATCCTATGGCTATTAGAACTTGGCAAATTTGCAGAGTTAATGTTGTCAGCATTCTTCTGACATACTGTTGGTTCACAGCACTTGTTTATCCAAAGCAGTTCATCATATGTCAGTTTTGTGAAATAGTAATCAATAGTAATCATGCTAGAGTTTATGATCATGGAAAGTACTTTTGCTAATTTTGTAGTTATTAAATTAAGAACAGGTAATCAGCTAGTGTAATTCATATTATATCACAAATCTTTTAACCACTTATTCCATCTTCAAACATGACCCAAACAGTGAAAAACATTGAACTTAGAACAGTGAATATTACCAATGCATCTGTTTGTTCTAATCAAAGAATCTTGCCTTTATCTTATTCAAACTTCCTAATCATGTTATTCAGAAATCATAAGTATCTAATAATCTTTAAAAAAATCAACAAATAATGTATCCAACAGCAATCCAAGCAGCTATAAGCACTTTGTATATTAACTCATCTGAAAATGACAAGAAGAAACAGAGGAAATGAGAGATGAATTGATTCAAAGCCACACATTAACAAGTGGAATTATAACCTGGCATAAGATATGAAATCTACACTGTCAGAAGGTAGGTTTCCTGTGCTTAATCATCATTCCACTTGGTCATTGAACACTATTTCCAGAACTATACTTTATACATAGAAGTTTTTTCAAGTAAGACAAATCTTCTTTATTTCTGGATTATACTAATTTCTATTTTACATATTTTAGTTCAAGCCCACCTGCAGAGGTACTGTGACTTTCTTTTCTGTGCATAAGGAGTTAGTTTTTGCCTTTTGTAATTGATCATTAGAAGCAGACAAGGAGAAAGGGATGGCAGAGGATGAGAGGGTTGGATGGCATTACCAACTCAATGGACATGAGTTTGAGCAAGTTCTGGGAGTTGGTGACAGACAGGGAACCTGGTGTGCCTACAGTCCATGGGTCACAAAGAGTCAGACACGACTGAGCGACTGAACTGAACTGACTGAATTAATCACTCAGTAATAAGAGATAAACACACATGTTTAGTGTCCTCTGTCAGTAGTTTATCTTTAACCCATAAATCATAATTTGTCTAGGCTTCTGTGATAAGGATTCAATGAAATCATGGCAATTTTTTTTTTTAATTTTATAAAATAGCCACAGCCACACACTACTTTTCGAGAAACTGAATTTCAGTTTTGCACAGAAGAGAAAATCTATTACTTGTTAATGAACATTCATTACTTATTTTGAATAGTGTTTTGGTGTCTGGTACTTTTTAAATTTTTCTTTAGAAAGCAAGTTTATGTAAAGTAAATGAAGTGAAGTGGCTCAATCGTGTCTGACTCTTCACGACCCCATGGACTGTAGCCAACCAGGCTCCTCTGTCTATGGGATTTTCCAGGCAAGAATACTGGAGTGGGTTGTCATTTCCTTCTCCAGGGGAACTTCCCGACCCAGGAATCAAACCCGGGTCTCCCACATTGTAGGCAGACGCTTTACTGTCTGAGCCACAATAAGTCTTATCTGCAAATAGATGTTGGGCTTCCCCTGTGGCTCAGCGGTAAAGAATCTGCCTGCAATGCAGAGCCATGGGAGATGCAGGCTTGATCCCTGGGCCAGGGAGATCCCCTGGAAGAGAGCGTGGCAACTCTAGTATTCTTGCCTGGAGAATTCCATGGACAGAGGAGTCTGGTGGGCTTCAATCCATGGAGTCGCAAAGAGTCAGACACCACTGAAGTTACTTAGCACACACACAAATAGATGTTACTAATTAGAAAAAATTATTGGCACTCAAAATACATACATTCTGAAATAGAACACTGAACATAATGCAGAAGGAGATTCATATTCCTTTTGACATTTTCATTCCATCACTAACTTTTCAGTTCTATCACTAACTTTTCTTTAAGGGTTATGATGAAAGATATGAGTTAATATAGAAATGTTTTATTACAGAAATGGAAAGCATGCAAAAGTTACAAAGCAAAGAATACTAATACCAGACAAGAACATGGGATACCTGTATTGTTGTAGCCACGCATTCCGGGAAACAAACTCACTCAGAAGGACAATGCAGAGTGGAGTGCAGTTTATTACACTGGCGGGCCCAAGGCAGAGTCTCCTCTTTGCCAAGGACCCTGACCACTTTTTGTGAAAACCTTATATACCCTAAGTGTACGTGCTCAAATCCACCTCCCCAAATTCTCTGAAACCAGTCTGAACAAAGGAAAAGAAAGATACAATCAAAGTTAACCTGTGATTCATTTGCCTTAAACCCATGATTCGTATGCCTTAAGCCTAGGTATTTAACAGTGGACAACTATCTATAGGCCTGTGCTCATACTCCAATAAGCATAATAGAATTTATGATTCTATTCGGTTACACAGATAAGTAGAGTATTCTTTTAGGTGATGGAGAGTCTAGGTACAAGTCCTGGGGCTCTTCCATCCGGGGTTCAGGGGTCTGGTTTTCTAGTTGGTATGTCATTTCCATAGATACTGGGCATATAGCTCAAAGTCCACAGTCCGGCCCAAGATGAAGTCTTGCTTTCAAGCTGGAGTCTGTTCTGTCTGTTTCTTCCTTCAGTATATACCAACAGTGATTGAGAACAAAAGTTTTTCAAAAAATTTTCTCAATTTCTCATGTTTGTGAAATTCTTTATCAGCTGTGCTATTAGGGAAGCCCCTGTGAGAGAATAAAGACTGACAATTCCTGGGTTTGATCCCTGGGTCAGGAAGATCCCCTGGAGAAGGAAATGGCAACCCACTCCAGTACTCTTGCCTGGAAAATCCCATGGACAGAGAAGCCTGGTAGACTACAGTCTATGGGATCGCAAAGAGTCAGACACGACTGAGCGACTTCACTTTCATTTTACACTATAATATTTCCCCCAAAGCTTTGCCAGGATTTTGATGACATTTATAGTTAGGTTGTTGAGGGGGTATGATATTGTCCAGTGGACTTTCTCCAGTAACTTAGGAGGAAATAATCATTTTCTGCTGTCCCTGTAAATCCTTGTTTTCCTAAATTCATAAAATCCTTATTGGACTCTTCTGAATTTACAATGCAGTCATCATTTGTTGTTGCTGTTTAGTTGCTAAGTTGTGTCTGACTCTTTTATGACCCCCCTGGACTGTAGCCCATCAGGCTCCTCTGTCCATCGGATTTTCCAAGCAGAACACTGGAGTGAGTTGCCATTTCCTCCTCCAGGGAATCCTCCCAACTCAGGGATCAAACCCATATCCCCTGGACTGCAGGTAGATTATTTACCACCAAGTCACCTGAGAAGTCCTCTAACCATCATAGCAGGACATAACTGTTTTTAGTATTTCAATGCCTAACACAGATGACAGTGTACCCAGAAATATTTTTGCTATATTATAAAGAGTTTGCTTGATATTTTTTAAATCAGTGAAAGGTAATATACATATATATTATTTATTTCAATCCCTAATTGTTATATCATTCCTATCATTTTCATTTGATTGGGATAATTTAAAGTTTAACTTTCTTAAAAAAAATAAAGTTTAACTTTCTTGAATTTCTCTTATACATGTTTAAAATTTTACTTGGAGTAAAAGATTTATCACATATTAGCTAAGACAAAAATATGCCCTACTACTTTCTCCTGATGCTCTCATAAAATCATGATGAGCAAGCAAGTTAAGTTGCTTCAGTCCTGTCCAACTCTGTGTGACCCCATGGACTAGCCCTCCAAGCTTCTCTGTTCATAGGATTCTCCAGGGGAGATCCTGCGCTGGACTGCCATGCCCTCCTTCAGGGGATCTTCCTGATCCAAGGATTAAATCCGTGTCTCTTACATCTCCTGCACTGGCAGTTAAGAATTTTACTACTAGCACCACCTTGTTACAAATATACAAGCAAATTATTTGAAGTGAATTTGCATGCTCATTGTAACAAGCAGAATAGTTGTGGGATTGATGCCAAGTGGAACAGAAACCTATAGGAGACATCATGGTTGTATTCATGACCCACCATTTTAACAAGACTGGTATATTTTTTCCTATTATTCTCTTCTGCCATCCACAGCATGTCTGTCTCTTCCTCAGGCTGGTTCCCCTGATGATTGCAAGAAAACTATAGTAGTTTCAGAGCACAAATCCAAGTGAGAGGGTTTAGAACAAAATTTTTCTACCTTTTTTAAAATTGAAGAATCTATTTCCCAGAAGAATTCTTATCAAAAATTCCCTGATATCTCATTGCCCTAACTGCCAAGCATACTCATGCCTATACCAATAACTAGAGGGAAACTGGTGATTTCAGCTTATCTTGTTGCTGTGGACTGCTTGTGTCCTCAGTCATACTCATATGTTGAAACACTAATCCTTACTATAGAATGTTATTTGTAGGTAGGGCTTTCAGGAGGTCATTATGATGCAGCCTTTATGATGAGATTAGTGCCCTTAGACACAGGAGATGCAGGTGTGATACCTGAGTTAGGAAGATCCCTTGGAGGAGGAAATGGCAACCCACTCCAGTATTCTTGTTTGGAGAATCCCATGACAGAGGAAACTGGTGGTCTATAGTCCTTACAGGGGTCTCAAAGAGTCAGACACTACTAAGCATGCAGGCATGTGAGAAGAGATACAGGTACTTCCTTAGTGGCTCAGTGTTTAAGACTCTGTCCTCCTAATGCAGGGGGCTTGGGTTTGATCCCTGCTCAGGAAACTAGATTTCATGTGTCTCAGTTAAGAGTTTGTGTTTAACGACTAAGAGTTCATTCACATGTTGCAACTAAAAATCCTGCATGTTGCAAAGGAGACCGATGATCCTGTGTGCTATAATTAAAACCAAGGTCAGTCAAATAAATAAATTATATATATATATATATATATACACACACACATATATGTATTTGTGTATATATAAATAATATAGATAATATTTCAATTATTTTATTAAATACATGCTATATATTTAATAAAATATATTATTTATTTATAAATAATATATATAAAAAGATACAAGAGAACTGATTTCTCACTCTGCTTTCTGCCATGTGAGGAAACATCAAAAAGGTGACTGTAAGTCAGCAAGAGAACTCTTACCAGATCGAATCTGCCAGCACTTTGATCTTGGACTTCTTGGCTTTAAGAACTGTAAGAAATAAATGTTTGCTATTTAAGTAACCTAGTTATCATATTTTTGTAATAGAAATTTGATTTAAGACAGTCATGCACCCTTTGATACTTGGGATTATAACTGCAAGCAATGGCTCTGCACAAAAGTGCAGATTAATAAAACCATGGATCTCTCAAAAAGGGAATCATCTCAAGAATGGAATTTATGCACAGCTGAGCAGAAAAGGAGAATAAGCCTGAGTTTTAAAAATTCTATAAACCTCCAAACCAATCCTGGACTGTTCACCAAAGAATTATGTTGTAAGCCAGAGTAAGTTACTGACTGTTTAAATGTCATCATTACTCATAGTCCTAGTTAATGCATAACTGATATGATAACATGAGAAATTTACAAGCATATCTTGTTTTATTGAACTTTGCAGATAATGTAGTTTTTACAAATTGCATCAAGCAAGTTTATCAACACTATTTTCCCAACAGGTTTTGCTCATTTTGTGTCTCTGTGTCATATTTTGATAATTCTTGCCATATTTCAAATGTTTTCAATACTATTGTATTTGTTATGGTGATCTTCAATAAGTGATCTTTGATGTTACTATTGCAAATATATTATAATTCACTGAAGTTTCAGATAATACCTAGCATTTTAAACAATAAAAAATTTTAAATTAAGATGTATTCATTTTTTAGACAAAATGCTACTGCATGCTTAATAGGTTACAGTATAGTGCAAATGTAACTTTTATATGCACTTGGAAACCAAAAATTCATGTGACTCAATTTATTGCAATTTTGCTTTATTGTGGTGGTCTGGAACCAAACCTATAATATCTCAAAGATGTGCCTGTATAAATGCCTATGTAAGTATTGTATTACTTAAGCTAAAAGGTCATATAGATTTCATAATAAAGTTTTATTAAAAAATATAGTATTTAACAATCTTAAATCATTATCAGAATGGAAATGTTTGAAAATGTAGAATGCTTTGTATTCTTGATTAAAAACATTTTTTCACTGTTTTAGAATTGGGAATTTTCAGTTTTAATAACTACTGAAATGGATATTAATTAATATTTCCTCTGGAGAAATATAGTTCAAAAATACACTGAACCATTTCATCATACATATTTATGACTTATTTAAATACAATTAAATTTTCTGTTTCTCCTGCAGCCAATGATTAATATTTCAGATAAGTTTATCAGGTCATTTTTCAATATGTAAAACTACCTATATAAAACCTCAAACCAAATAATTGAATAAACCAAAATTATTTTCCCTTCAATACAACATACTTCACTTTACTGAGTACCAAAAAATAAATCCTTATCATAGTTTATGCCTTAAAGAGCCATTTTTTGTCATTTCAACTTAGTTATTATTGCTTTCTCTTATTTTGGTGAAAAAGAAATTGGTTAATGGAAAGTGATGAAACTTAAATTTTGTTATCTTAATTCTTTCCAAATGAATTCAAATTTAAAACTTCCCAAATATATTCAGATTGTATTAATAATATTGACTTCAATCTTTTAAATATCATGACTAATATTTTTGTACTAAACATATAGTAACATTTTTAGTGAGGATACCCATCACTGTCAATGTCCTCTTTGCTTAAAACATCATTTTCTATGAAAATGTCCTGAGTATTTGAAGAATAGTGTGTCACTGGAAATCCACTATCCTGATGTGTAGCAGTGAATGAATGTATGCTATTAACATTAGAAGGGACTTTGAAAAAGAATGAGATATAATTAATAATTCATATTGGCCTATTACCTGTAGTGATTTAATGTGAAGTGGGAGGTTTATAAACCTCTCAAGTCTTGTAAGGGCTAAGTCATCTTGTTTCATATTCCCTAAGGCCTAAAATTTATGGCTCTTGCAATTAACTGCTTAATAGGTAAAGAGTAACACATCAGATTCAAAATAAAAATTCATTACAAAATATTCAGTGAAAACCTGTTAATTAGATGCAAAGATGTAAAAATACTAGTAAGAAAGTGCTTTGCCTAGCATTTTTGTAAAATACCTAAACAGTGGAATAATGTAGCATTGTGGGCTAAATTCCATGAATTACTCTTCTGATAAATACATCTTTAAAGAATGAGTAATTTTTTTGGTACTAAAAAGTACGTCCTTGAGTTTCAAGAAATCAAAGACTCCCAAGAACAATCTTATTTAGTTCTCACCTTGAAGATATATTTCAAAACTTAATGAATTTGACCTTAATTTTAATGATTGCACAGGATTACAGATGAAGGAAATAAAGTCGAGTGCTCACTCAGTATAGAAAGTATAGTACCATCACATCCATACAGGTAAGATCATCAAATATTATACCTCAGTGAAAGACTGAATCAGCCTACAAAGCAGAAATAAGCAGTAATTAAACTTTCCTGTTTTGAGTCAAACATTGGGTAAAAGAAGAAAAGTCAAAAAGAAATCGTGGTTGAAAATGAAGATCTGTAAGTCTGCTGTGGATTCATGACAGTATTTAAATTTACAATATTTACATTGAAAACACATGGATAATTTAATTTAGTCTCCAATTTACATTGATGTTATACAATTAGTAAAAAGATTGTGGAATATATTTCAGGAGGAAAACAACTTCACATTGATCTTAAACAATTATTTCAATAATGTTCCAAGGGACTTTATAAGCCAAAATTCATACTGCACTCAATTAAAATCAAGCAACAAGGAAAAAACAAAGAAAGTGAGTTTGAAGAGAGAACAGGCATTAGAAATGAAAATGTGAAAAATTCAGATATTGACAATATGAGACATATTTTGTTTCCTGGTAGCTCAGTTGTTTAAAAATTGGTCTGTAATGAGAGACCCTGATTTGAACCCTGGGTCAGAAAGAGCTGCTGAGGAAGGGATAAGTTACCCACTCCAGTTTTCTTCAGCTTCCCCAGTGGCTCAGTTGCTAAAGAATCTGCCCTGTTATGTGAGAGACCTGGGTTTGGTCCTTGGGTTGAGAAGATCCCCTGGAGAAGGGAAAGGCTACCCACTCCAGTATTCTGGCCTGGAGAATTCCATGGATTGTATAGTCCATGGGGTTGTAAAGAGTCAGATGTTACTTTCACTTTTGTTATAGTTAAATGATTTTATTTTATTTTTATTTTTTAATATAAATTTATTTATTTTAATTGGAGGTTAATTACTTTACAATATTGTATTGGTTTTGCCATACATCAACATGAATCTGCCACAGGTATACACGTGTTCCCCATCCTGGACCCCCCTCCCTCCTCCCTCCCCGTACCATCCCTCTGGGTCGTCCCAGTGCACCAGCCCCAAGCATCCAGTATCATGCATTGAACCTGGACTGGTGATTCATTTCATATATGATATTATACATGTTTCAATGCCATTCTCCCAAATCATCCCACCCTCTTCCTCTCCCACATAGTCCAAAAGAAAGGATTTTAAATAAAAGAGAATTTTGAAAATGTAATGAATCACCTGGAAAACCTATGAGAACAATTGTTAAAATATGTAACTTGGAAAAGAGCTCAACAGACCATACGTGTGTATGTGAAAAATATATAGCAACAGAGTCAAAGATTTAGAGAATTGGATAAATAGCATATTAGATGCTACTGAAGAGGACGATCAGTTACCAGAATTTAAATTAAATTATTCAAATTGTCATTAAGGTAATAAAATCACTTAAAACATGAAAGAGGTAAAGCAATGTACATGATAATCACAACATATATCTGATCAGAGTTCCTGAAGGACCTTGACAATGACAAATTAAAGAATGTTCACAGAAGAGATGTTAAAAACCTTTTCAGAATTGTTAAGTAAAACCCCTATGAATTTCCGATTCAGAAAATCCAATGAATCTCAAGATGGATAATATAATAAACACACACCACAATAAACGGTAAAACTTGACCAAACTCAAAGAAAAGATCCAGGGTAAGTGGACACTGGGGGAGATTAAGCACTGCGAAATCTGTTAAATTAGATGAATGCCATACAATGAGCTGAACAAAATGTGTCTTTGGATCCTGCAGTTGGACATGTCTGTTATTTGCTGTTTAGTTGCTCAGTGACATATGACTCTTTTGTGACCCCATAGACTGTAGCCTGCCAGGTTCCTCTGTCATTGGACTTCTCCAGGCAAGAATACTGAAGTGGGTTGCCATTTCCTTCTCTAGAGGATCTTCCCCACTCAGGGATCAAACCCATGTCTCCTGCATTGGCAGGCAGATTCTTTACCACTGAGCCACCAGGAATATCATTCTGCATAATATTCCTGCATCCAGAGGATTTCTCATTTTTCTTAAATATCATCTCAGTGTTAAAAAGAGAAATTTCATTGCCATTGCTGCTGCTAAGTACAAATACAATATAGGTGCTGCCAATCAGGTATACTCATGACTTATCATTTAAAAGAGAGAAATATGTGGAGAAAACATCCTGAAGATTTCATTTTATTTTATTCTTTGCTGAGGGGACAGTGGAAGCTTTTGCTGTGGTGGCAGAAATCAATGTCTTTCTAGGACCTGAATGTACAGAACTGTTCAAGCTGCTATGTCAGTTTTCCCATTGCAGTTTGGGCTTTGTTCTGAGATCCTACTTCTCCAAGCTAGATTCTAGTTCACTTTGTGAGTCTTTAAACCAGAAAATACTATTTAGTAAATAAAATTTATGGTTAAGCTTGCAAGAATAAGTTTCAGTGTTTACTCATAAAAATACCACTTATTATAGAAATTGACATTCCCTGTGATTTCAGCTTTCAGATTGTAAGGAAATGAGAACCAGGATATGTGAGCTGGCTTCTGTTAATTTAAAGAGCCATCAGCTATCCCTCTAATACTGGTGTTTGGGACTCTAGCAACCTATAACATAGACTGACTGCATGACTGAAGACAACTCCATTTGAGCATCTATAATGAGGTGTAAATTGAGAGTATGTCCTTGGGAGATCCCATTGGCTTTTGAAAAAACAAAACAAAACAGAAAACAAACAAACAAACAAACAAAAACCCATAAAGTTGAAGACAAAAAAGAACTGGCTAACTGGCTCTTCTAAGTATACTGAGAGCTTACAGTATGAACCTAAAGAATACTGTAATTTCAACTCAAAGAATATTAAGAGAAATAGGTACTTTCTATGATTATGCAAAAACAAAACAAGCAAACAAAAAAACCCTAAACATTTCTTCTGGTTTTAGGGCTAAAATAGCTACAAGTCACAAATAAATAAAACTGAAAATAAGTTTAATCCCTAATCCCACTGTATCTCTGATGTAACAGGACACTGTTATAGAGAGAAGGAGACTTTTAGAATTAAGAAAGAAACCCATGTCAGAATATAAAAGATGGAATTGGTAAGTATCTTAAACATCTAAATCCCCACGTTGAGCTTTACTTCTATCATAAGTAGCCTTTTCTCCCCAGTCCCACAGGTTTTATTCCTGCTGCACTAGAAAACCTTAAGACAGTCTTGCAAAGGAGAAACCAATCCTCCTCGTGCTCCACATGCAATGCCAGTCACTGTTCCTAAAATAGATCAAGATTCCAGCATTTCCTCCTTGTGAAATACAGGGTTTCAGTTCTGAGAGAAGGAGGTCCAAGTGCCAAATAACTGCTACTTTTGTATGAATCAAAATTCTGAAAATAGGCATAGATATGGATGGCATTGAAACAGAGAGGAATATATTTTATATAAGATTGAATTTATTATTCCAAATGAAAATGTCAAAAGTTCTGAATGCGATAGGCAAGATTTCAGAATTGTGAGTAGTTTCTAATTATTTCCTGGTAGGTTGACTAGAACCTTAATTGTATAGCAGATTACAATAAATGAAATTGAGATACCAAAGTTTCCTTGGTCTAATATGGAGACAGTAACCTAAGGATTTAGAGTGACAGGAACATTGAAGTAGAATCACCATAAGTCATCTACTCATCTCCCTCTAGTAGGAGGCACAGAAATCACTCCCTTCATCATGACTTAGATCACACATTGCTGAAGAGGAATGCCAGTGTTGTAGGAGGGGTGGCCTGTTCAGGGCCACAAGAGTGGACTCCTGTGTAACACTAGGAAAAGAATTGTCCGAGGAGACATGTGCTGACAAAGCAAGACCCTTTATTGGCAGAAGGCACTGGGACAGAGAGCAGCAGGGTAAAGGAACCCAGGGGAACTGCTCTGCCACATGGCTCGCAGTCTCAGGTTTTATGTTGATAGGATTAGTTTCCAGATTGTCTTTAGACAATCATTCTGAATCAGGGTCCTTTCTGGCAGTGCATGCATTGCTCAACCAAGATGGATGCTAGCAAGAGATACTCTGGGAGGTGGAAGGACACGTGGTGTCTCCTTTTGACCTTTCCTGAATTCTTCTGGTTGGTGATGGCTTATTAGTTCCATGTTCCTTACCAGGACCTCCTGTCATAAAACAACTCACGCAAATGGCTGCTAGAGAGCCTGGCCAGAGTGCGCAGTTTTAGTCAGTGCTTCCCCTAACACCCTCCCCCCTGCCCCGCCCAGAGAGATTTCATACTCAAAATACTTATTGGGAATAGGGGTGATGTTTCTTCTGTAACTTCTTCCTAATGTACATGGACATAGTCCTGTCTAGCAGAGCAGAAGTTTCTCTCTACCTGATCTAAGTAAGTTGAAGTGTTCCATATCGGAAACTAGCTTCTACCCTTGTAGTAACATCAGTTTGGCTTGAAACTTCTGGAGTCTGCTGGAGATAAATTTTGTAAGGAGTTGGAATATGCAGGGGCCAAATAGGAGACCTAATAAGATAATTATCACTGGACCCAGAAATGGCAGGTGCCAAGAAGGGAAAGAAGGAGAACTCCATACACCTCTGTTCAGTTCATTTCGGTCACTCAGTCATGTCTAACTCTTTGTTACCCCATGGACTGCAGTACACCAGGCTTCCTTGTCCATCACCAACTACCTGAGCTGACTCAAACTCATGTCCATTAAGCCGGTGATATCATCCAACCATCTTATCCTTTGATGTCCACTTCTCCTCCCACCTTCAATCTCTCTCAACATCAGAGTCTTTTCCAATGAGTTAGTTATTCTCATCAAGTGACCAAAGTTTTGGACCTTCAGCTTCAATATTAATCAGTCCTTCCAATGAATATTCAGGACTGATTTCCTTTAGGATTGACTTTTTGGATCTCCTTGTAGTCCAAGAGACTCTCAAGAGCCTTCTCCAACACCACAGTTCAAAAGCATCAATTCTTTGGCACTCAGCTTTCTTTATAGGTAACTCACATCTGTATATGACTACTGGAAAAATTATAGGTTTGACTACATGCACCTTTGTTGGCAAAGTAATGTCTCTGCTTTTTAATATGCTGTCTAGACTAGTCATAACTTTTCTTCCAAGGAGCAAGTGTCCTTTAATTTCATGGCTGCAGTCACCATCTGCAGGGATTTTGGAGCCCAAGAAAATAAAGTCTCTCACTTTTTCCATTGTTTTCTTATTTATTTGCCATGAAGTGACGGGACTGGATGCCATGATCTTAGTTTTTTGAATGTTGAATTTTAAGCCAACTTTTACACTCTCCTCTTTCACTTTCATCAAGAGGCTCTTTAGTTCTTTGCTTTCTGCCCTATGGGTGCTGCAAGGAAATGGCAATCCACTCCAGTGCTATTGCCTGAAAAATCCCATGGACAGAGGAGCCTCTTGGTTACAGTCCATGGGGTCACAAAGAGTAGGACACGACTGAGCGACTTCACTTTCACTTTCACTATGGGTGCTGCCATCCTCATATCTGAGGCTATTGATATTTCTCCCAGCAATCTTGATTCCAGGTTGTGCTTCATCCAGCCTGGCATTTCACATTATGTGCACTGCATATAAGTTAAATAAGCAGGGTGACAATATACAGCCTTGATGTACTCCTTTCCCTATTTGGAACCAGTCTGTTGTTCAATGTCAAGTTCTAACTGTTGCTTCTTGATCTGCATACAGATTTCTCAGGAGGCAGGTCAAGTGGTCTGGTATTCCTATCACTTGAGAGCAGCTCCTGTCAAACAATAGTCAGTCCTAATGCCAGGAAAAGAGGGGTAAGTACCACTGTACGATATATCCTCTGGTGGGTATATACTGGTAAAGGCAAGGACCAGATCTTTGTGGGATGTGCCAATACCCTATGGAGCAAATTCCTGATGAGAAAGGTGGCAGGGATAAATAAGTTTTTTCCCCACATACGAAGTAGGTACCATGACTGGGTTCCAGCTGGGCAGCGAAATGGGTTTGCTAAAGGGGAACAGGATTTCCATATGCCTTACAACTGGGACATGGCATAATGAAACAAGGGCAGTCCTTTAGTAGCTGGGAGGAGAACGTCACTCCACTTGCTGCAAAACCAGCAGCTGTGAGGGCATTCAGGAAGGAATTCAAGTGTTGTAGGCATCCTGGGTTTTGTTTCAAGGTAGGGAGTATTTCGTTTAGGCTCCCACCATAGGGTTAGGTTTTCAGGGTGGGTACTCCTACAATGGAATAACAAGGGTTAGAGTTGCTTGCCCAATTTAGAAACCAGGATGAATGGGTGTGGTGTTTTGGTCATCCAGAACAGAATATTGGGTTTCTGAGACTGGTTAATAGCATCTGAGGAGAGCCTCATGCTCAGGGATAGGTATAGCATGTCAGTTCTGCCAGAACCTCTAGTTCCCAGATTTTGGGCTAAATTGTAATACTCTAGAGAAATTTCTAGATCTCAGTTTTCTCCATCAGTTCCTACGGTGAACATTGCCCCACATCATGAGTTGTTCAGATTTCCTATGGACATCCCTGGTTAGGGAGTCACTTTTTAGACAGACAGGGAAGGACACTTGGGGAAAGTTAGTCAAGAGAGAAAATAGGGGCTTGGGTGGGATTGCAGATGTTATCATGGGAACAAACATAGACAGCTGTTGCTGATACTGAGGCATGAAGTTTTTTTCTCTTATCCCAAAAGACCATGCCATGACCAGATGGGGTGCACTGGGTGACAGCATGTAGCTGGGCTGGAAATTTGAGTCATTGATACCTTGAGTTAGGTTGGACATACCCCCAACTTCTACTGTTAATGCAGATCCAGCAAGGGCTGGTTAGGTTGAGTTGAGAAGCAGTGAGGTTTGCAAGCGTATAGGCATCATTTAGGGAGAGATTAATAGCCATACAAGGAGACATGATCAGCAAGAGGAGGAACATCATAGGATGCATTTTATTTATCTGAGGGAGATTTGATGGGGTTCCACCTGAACAAGAGTCTGAGGTCTTCAACAGGTTCACAGGAATAGTTGTCCTCTGGTTTTGGAGTTTCAGTGTTTGTCTCCCTCTTCTATAGGTTTTCATTCTAGAATTGTGGACCCAGGCATATAGACCCTTCACCTTTACAGCAGTTGAGGTTACTAGAACAACCTGATATGGCCTTGTCCATTTCTCTGACAGCTGGCTTGGACTCCCTTTTCCTTGCCAGGTGTTTACGAACATTTGGTCCCCCAGCTCTACTTGGGGATTTTTCAAGTCTTCCTGTGTCTAGGGAGGATCTGTTCTTCATATCATTGGAGTTCTTGCTGAAACCTTCCCAGGTCAATTATATGTTTTAGGAGTGTATTGGTGTCCTCATCAAAAAACAAATCAGAAGTTAAGAATAGATGTCCATACATAATTTCATAAGGTCTTAATAATAGTGACCGCTTGGGGGCTGCCTATACCCTCATGAAGGCTATGGGTAGCATATGGATACGTTATGTTTTTCTTGACATAGTTTGGTCAGAACCCTTTTAAGAGTCTGGTTGGCTCTCTCCACCTTTCCTAAGGCTTGAGGCCACCAGGCGGTATTTGATTCCTAAGCATGTGGCCAGGTTCTGGGATATCGTGGCTGTAAATGAGGGCCCATTGTCGCTCTGAAGTGATAGAGACAGCACAAACCTAGGCACTATTTCCTTCAGCGGAGCTTTACAGACTTCTGTAGCTTTCTCTGTCCTAGTAGGGAATGCTTCAATCCATTCTGTGAACGTGTCAATAAAGACTAGCAAATAAGAGAATGCTTGGTTCTTTGGCATGGCTGTAAAATCCACCTACCAGTCCTCTCTTGGGTATTGATCCCTAATGTTGAACAGGTTTAGTTAGAAGAGGTGGCACAGGTCTGGTTCTGGTTTATTTCTTCGAAAAGTATCACAATTTTGTGTGACCTTTCGAACAACCTTAGCCAACTGGGGATGGTAGAGAATAGGCTTGAGCAAGGTTTCCAGATTATCTCTTCCAAAATGGGTACTATTATGTAAGGAGTTAATAATTTTCCATACCTGAAAGTCAGGGAGTATTATTTGGGCCTGATCAGTCTGAAACCACCCGTGTGACCCAATCTCCCAGCCCCACTCAGCATATTGGGAATGTTCCTCTGGGGTATAATTTGGAATCAGGTTTTCCTTGGGGAAAAGGGGGCATATAGCAGTGATGGGGTAGCTTCCCTAGTGACTCATTTTGCCTCCTGATCAGCTTTCCTATTTCCCTGGGCCTCCTTTTCTTGTCCTTTTTAGTGACCCTTGCAGTGGATGACAGCTAATTTAGCAGGAAGTTTGACGGCCTCCAGGAGCCTGAGAATGAGTTTTTTGTGTTTAATAGAAGAGCTTTGAGCACTTACCATCCCTCTTTCCTTCCAAATTGCTGCATGTGCATGCAGGATGAAGAAAGCATACTTAAGAGTCCAAATACACATTAATCCTCTTTCCTTCTCCTTATTCCAAAGCTCTTGTCAGGGCAAAAAATTCAGCTTTCTGGTGCTTAGATGTCTGGGGGAAGAGAACCACTTTCCCTAGTTTCTTCTAGGCTCACTACAGCATATCCTGTTTTCCTCTCTCCTTTTTCTACAAAGCTACTGCCATCTGTGTAACCATGCTTTCTCTTGGTCAAATAAAAGTGTCTCTGATAGGCTTGGGTGAGAAGAGTACAATTCATCTATGATTTCCATGCATTGGTGATCCAAAGGGGAAGAAAAGGGATCTGGCATTAATGTGGCCGTATTTAAAGTCTGACAGACACTCAACTTTATTTCTGGAGTGTCAAGGAGGAAAGCTTGGTATTGGGGAATCCTTCCCCCTGTCACTCATCTATCCCCTTTAGTTTCCAAGACTGCTTCCACCTGGTGAGGTGTATACAGTGTGGTCAGCTTAGATGCCTCTTTAACCATAAGAGTGGTGGCTGCCACTGCCCAGAGGCAAGTGACCCACCCTCTGACCTCCTCATCTAGTTTTTCTGAGAGGTAAGTCACGAGCTGTAACACAGGCCACATCATTTTCCCTAACATCCCAAGAGCAGTTCCTATTCTTTTAGAAACATACAGCCTGAAAGGCTTTTCCAGGTTCAGGAGGCCTAAACCTGGGGTTTTAGTGATAAACTCTTTTAGGGCATTAAAGGCAACCTTGCAGGTCTCATCCCAGTCAAGTGGCTCTTCCTCTTTCCCTCTTAACTTCTCATATAGGGGTCAGGCCAGATTTCCATAACCAGGAATCCAGGTCCTGCAAAACCCAGTCATTCATAAAAATCCCTTAAGCTGTTTTTTTCATTTTGGGGTACAGGGTATCTAAGATGAGGGATTTCCCCTGGGGGTTGAGCATTCTTTTTCCTCCATAATTATAAATCCAAGGTATTTTACTTGGGTTAAACTAATCTGAGATTTTTGGGGGGATATTCAATAACACTTTTCATACAGGAAATTTAAAGTTTTAATAGTATCCATTTGAGAGCTGGTAAAATATGGACTAGCTATGAGCAAACCATCCATATACCATATTAGATTACTCTTTGTTAAAGTTAATTCCCTTAGTTCTTTCCCCAGGGAAGTCCCAAAAATATGAGAGCTGTCCCTAAACCCTTGTGGTAGTTGAGTCCAGCAAAGTTGTATGGCCTTCCTTGCTCCCAGGTCCCACCACTCAAAGGCAAAGAGGTTTTGGGAATAGAATGGAGAGGAATGCAAAAGAAAGCATCTTTAAGGTCCAAGACTGAGAAGTACTTAGCATTTCCTGGGAGTTGGGATAGGAGGGTGTACGGGTTTGGGACTATGGGGTGGATGGGAACCATAGCTTCATTAGCAGCTCTTAGATCCTGGGCAAATCAGTAAGATCCATCTTATTTTTAACAGGCAAGACTGAAGTAGTGCAGGGAGACTTACAGGTGATTAGAATTCCAGTATCTCAGTATTTGTTAAATAATGGTCTAAAACCCTCAAGAGTTTCTGGTTTTAAGGGATATTGTCTTTTCCATGGGTAGGGAGCATTTGGCCTAAGAAGAATCTTCACTGCTGGAAAATTTATGGTTAGGCCAGAGCTGGAGACATCCCACACCTAGGGATTGACCTCATCTAAGAAAGGGATGGACTCCAGCTTTTCTACATCTGGCAGAAAATATTCAGACACTAGGCAAAGCAAATTATTGGCTTCTAGCTTTCCCCAGGTCACTCTGGTCTGGAGGCAGCAAAGAAGGTCTCTCTCTAGTAGGGGAGCAGGGCAACAAGGGATGTATAAGAAAGGGTGGGTTCCTTGCCAATAGCCTACCTTACAATGGAGGGGCTTAGTAAAATTTCAGCTTTGAGGTTTTCCATCTATCCCCATCACCATTTTAGTCAGGGAGTCTAAAGGTCCTAATCAGAGAGGAGGAACAGAGAAGGCAGCCGCTGTGTCCAAAAGAAAGTTCACATCCCTACCTTCTATTTGTAGAATCACCCAAGGGTCAAGAGGAGTGATCTGGATCTTACCATTTGCGACGGTTTCTTGAGCTGCTGGGTATCGTCAGTCCCAGTTGCCCAGGACTAACACAGAGAGATCTGGTGTAGGGGTCTCTATATGCCATCCCTTAGGGCGACATGGGCCCTCCCCTTTCCAATGCCCACCCTCTCTGCAGTAGGCACACTGGGTGAATCTCAGCTGTGGTGGATTTCTAAGAGCTCTTTTTCTTCCTTGCTCTCCCTGTGACTCTTGCATAGTGGCAGGATGAATCAAGGCCAGGATTTTAGCCTTGTTGTTGGGCCAAGGCTTGGGTCTGAGACCGAAATGTCTCCTACCTTTTCAGGCTTCCTCTTGCTCCCTTTTGGCTTCCTCCTCCTGGTCCCTATTTAAAAACACCCTATTTGCCTCCTCCCCCAAATTGGAGATTGGAGTCTCTGGTCCTTTTCCTAGTTTTTGCAATTTTCTCCTTATGTCTGGGGCTGCCTGGATTATGAAGGAATTGGCTAACAGGACTCTTCCTTCCATACATTTTAGATCTGCCTGGGTAAAGTTTTTAAAGGCTTCTGTGAATCTTCCACCAAAAAGATTTTGGATTTTCATTCTGGATTTTCATTCTCTCCCTTTGTAAACTCTTTTATCTTATTATAATTAATGAACTTTTGGACACTCCAGGTCATTCCCTGTAGCAGGCAAATAGTGAGGTGTCTTAAAGATTTCTTTCCTGCCCTTGTATTGGGATCCCAATCTGGCTCTGTAGAGGGGATTGCTTCTTCCACAGGGGACAGATTGACATCCACCTGCTGTCTTTCATTAGCCACTTATCTAGCCTGATCTAGGATTCTAGCTTTTTCCTCATCATTACAACACTGGGTGAGGATGACCATTATATCCATCCAGGTGAGGGAGATGTTAAAGCTAAGACTCAAATTCATCCCTAAATTTCTTGGGGTTCTCAGAATACAAACCCAATTGCTCCCTAAATTGGGTAATGTCTTGCATAGAAAGAGGAACACGAATGTGCATAGTTCCCCACTCCCTATCTGGTACCTCTTAGGGGGCAGATTTTGTCTGAGGATGACCTTTCCTTCTATAGAGAGCAAAGCTTACTACCTAATTGTAATCTTATAGGGGAAGGGACATATGGAGGCAGAGCCCAGGCGACTGTAAATGACTTCCCTTCAGGTCCTGTAACTTCCGGGCCTAGCCTCCTGACTTCTGGGCTTGTCTGAACTTCCTTTCCCTGTGACCTTCTGCCCAAGCTAAGGAGGTCAAGAGGAGGTCAAGAGAAGGTCAAGGGGATCTTCTGCTTCAGACCTGGCCAAAAGGACTTTGAAAGAGTATTTATCAAATTCTTCAAGCTTATATTTTCTCTCTTTTTTAAAATCCTGGTAAAGGGCTATAAAGGCCTGGACATAGGGAACCTCCTTGTATTTACCCTTATGTTTTCAGTATTGACCGAGCTGTAAAACAGTGTTGAGTACAGTTGACCCCAACTGGGGCCATTTCCCCCCTTCTTCCAGGGAGTAAGTAGGCCAGTACTGAGTACAGTATTTGATAAGTTTTTTCTTTTTTTTTTTTTCTTTTTTAACCCTTCCAGTTGGTATCTCTCCCAGTGGGCCAAAAGACAACCCAGCAAGGTGTCTAAGGGAAACGAGGCTTATTTCCCATTTTAACAGTGGTATACTTTATATCTCATTCCCAGGGGACCAGTACTAAACAGGATGCCCCTATATCTGACTCTAGAGAGGTTGTAAACTCTCTCTTGGTCCCAAATTGCCTGATTGTATATGTGCCACAGGAAATGTTCAGTAGTAAACAAAGGTCCGTCTAGTCAAGCTATGGTTTTTCCAGTGGTCGTGTATGGATGTGAGAGTTGGACTGTGAAGAAAGCTGAGTGCCAAAGAATTGATGCTTTTGAACTGTGGTGTTGGAGAAGACTCTTGAGAGTCCCTTGGACTGCAAAGAGATCCAACCAGTCCATTCTAAAGGAGATCAGCCCTGGGATTTCTTTGGAAGGAATGATGCTGAGGCTGAAACTCCAGTACTCTGGCCACCTCATGCGAAGAGTTGACTCATTGGAAAAGACTCTGAAGCTGGGAGGGATTGGGGGCAGGAGGAATAGGGGACAACAGAGGATGAGATGCCTGGATGGCATCACTGACTCGATGGACGTGAGTTTGAGTGAACTCCGGGAGTTGGTGATGGACAGGGAGGCCTGGCGTGCTGCAATTGATGGGGTTGCAAAGAGTCGGAGACGACTGAGTGACTGAACTGAACTGAACTGAACTGATGCACAATCAATGGAGCTGTAGGACTGGTCCCAAAAGGGTGTGAATTTTCACCAAAAACCAGGTGTGAATATACTGAACCCCATCAATCACTTCCACTTGGAAGCATTCAGACAAATGCTGGATTAAATGGCTGAATTTATAGAAACGGGGCAACCAATGGAGGGCTTCTAACACATGATTATCTCCCCAAGAACAGAAAGAACAAATGATGAGGATGAGAGGGCATAGCCTCTCAGAAAATCTCTTACAAAGACGCAGAACTTCAGACCCAAGTATTGACAGACAGAGTAAACAAATATCTTGGGTCTTCAAAGAGAGGAAAAGAGGCAGGTTGAAAGAGAAGGAATGGGGAAAGAAGAGGTTTAAGAGTGTGGGAGAGAAAGAGAAAAAAGGGGTGGCCTTACAGATGTCTCCTGCCACTTGTAGATACCCAGGTGTTATGGGACTTTTCCCTGGACTCCAGAGGACAGGAATTTGGCCCAATCAGAACCAAAATTCAAGTTCTCTGCTAAAAGGAGGTAATCAGTCTCAAATCCTCAGCTCATGCTGAGGACCTTTGACCAGATTCCTGTGTCCAGGACCGGAGGGACAGGAAAAAATATGATAGAAAAGGAGGGATTGAAAAGAGGGGTGAGGTAAAAGTAGTCAACAAAATATCTTGTTCCTTACCTGATCAGTGCACTCTGGCCAGTTGTCCGCATCAGGAGGAGACCAGGAACAAACAGTTCCCAGTGGCAGCCTCTGGGTCAGGTCCGTCTGCAGGTGAACTGGTTCTGGAGTACCCCAAGTGGTTGTCAGCACTCATGAGAGCTGCAGGTGTCAGCTGCAATAAAAATGGGGTCCCTTCGTGGTTACCAGTTGTTGTAGGAAGTGGGGCCCCTTCCAGGGCCACAAGAGTGGGCTCTTGTCTAATACTTGGAAAAAGAACTGTCTGAGGAAACATGTGCTGACAAAGCAAGAGACTTTGTTGGAAGAAGGCACTCAGGTGGAGAGCCAAGGATAAGGGAACCCAGGAGAACTGCTCTGCTACATAGCTCATGGTTGCGGGTTTTACGTTGATGAGGTTAGTTTCCAGGTTGTGTTTGACCAATCGTTTTGGCCAAGAGTCCTTCCTGGTGGTGTACACATCAGTCAGCCAAGATGGATGCTAGCAAGAGGAATTCTGGGAGGTGGATGGACACGTGGTGTCTCCTTTTGATCTTTCCTGATCTCTTCTGGTTGGTGGTGTCTTAGTTCCATGTTCCTTACCACGACCTTCTGTCATAAAACAACTCATGCAAATGGTTACTAGAGAGCCTGGCCAGGGTGTGTGATTTCAGTCAGTGTGCTTCCCTTAACATCAGCAACATCAAAAAGATGCTAGTGTTCTTCTCTATGATTTAAGATGCTGGCAAAGATGCCCTTGGAAGAGATTACCAAATTTGAATCGGCATGGTATTATGGACTGTATTTTGTTCTCCTGAATCCAGATACTGAAATCCTAACTCTCCAGTACCTCAAAATGTGGCACTTAGAAATGGGGACATGAGAAAGATAACTAAGGTAAAGTGAGCCTTATATGAATGGTCTCTATTCAGTGTGACTAGTGTACTTATAAGAAGAGGAGAGGTGAATACAGGTACTCACAGACCAAGGAATGACCCTTCAAGAACACAATGAGATTTCTACCTGCAAGAAAAGGAATGATACCTCAGAAGAAATCAAACCTGCTTATACTTGATCTCGGACTTTTAGCTCCACAATTATAAGAAAATCAATTTCAGTTGCTTCAGCCATTCAGTCTGTGGTGATTTTGTTTTGCCAGGCATAGAAAACTAATACAACTGGGTGGATGGATATTAAGCTGACAGAAACCAAGTAACTTCACTTATCTGCCAGAGACAAGGGCAATATTTATTTTAACATTCACCAGGAACAGAGTGCAATCTGACTGGCCTGAATTTTTATAGTAGCAAAAATGTATACCAGAATCAGTCCTGAAGTTTAAAATATATCAGATCCCTTTGAAGTCTTACTGGATGTGTATTATTAACAAAAGTTGTATCTGCAGAAAAAAAGACTGAGTCTCAAAATATACATGAAGAATCCTCATGTGATTTTAAACCTATGCCATCACATTGCAGAGTCAAGGCCCCTTAACAAAAGATTAGAATGGGAGATATGGATAGGAGCATCCATTTATTCATTTTTAAAACTTTTTATTTTATATTGAAGTGTATTTGATTAACAATATTGTGTTAGTTGTAGGTGTGCAGCAAAGTGACTCAGTTATACATATACATGTATCTATTCTTCTTCAAATTATTTTCACAGTTTGATTGTTCTACAATATTGAGCAGAATTCCTTATGCTATACAATAGGTCCTTATTGGTTATACATTTTAAATAGAGCAGTGTGTACATGCCGATCCCAAATGCTTAAACTATCCCTCCTCACCTTACTCCAGTAACCATAAGCCCAGTCTCTAATAATAAACTTTGTACCCGTTTTTACAAAAAAAGTAAATAAATAAAACACTTTTAAAAAAGATTGCAATGGGAAACTTAAAAATACTGTGACAAAAACCTAATATTGTGTGGTAATGTTTTCTTCATATTTTTTTCCAAAGTTATTTGTAACTATTTTATTACAGAGTCTGTATTGTGGAAAGAGTAATAACTATATATTTCAATAATGATATTGATCAGTTTAGCTCCTTACCCCCTAGTGATCCCAAAACACACTCAGATATGTGACAAAATAAAAGTGTGATCATGTGTCATATTCTCAGATTTGGGGATTACATCTCAGAACAATAATACACACTTCTCTTCACCAAGCATGAAGGTGCTACCAGCCACAGAAAACCGAGTGGACTTAGCTCATGCCAGTCTAACCTTCCAGAAAGTGATACATTCATTCCCAATGCTTTACTGTATTCATGGGAGACAAGTCAGCCACCCGGTGACAAGTTGAAAATGTAACAGCCTTAAACCATTGAGGGGCAAAAATTTTATGCCATTGTATGGCAAAACCAATACAGAATTGTAAAGTAAAATTTAAAAATAAATAAATAAATAAATTAAAAAAAAACTAAAAAAAAAATAAAATAAATTATATTCTAGGTTTTATTTGACTTTCTTGAGTAGCCATCTCTGCCAGTAAAACAAACTGTGGAATTACCAAATACTTTACCCACTGTTAAACTAATAAAACATTGCTTCTGACCGTGTGCAGCAAAAGGATTAAGGCAATTAACTACAGCTACCAAACATTAATGAAATCTTTGGTATTACTGTTGAACTTATCCAAGAGAATAATTAAAATCTTTGCTAAGTTACAGTCCCAGACACTATCTTGCCAAGTTGGATTCCTATCTTACTGCATGTGTTATAGTCTTTGAACCAGAAAATGATGTATTGTCATGTCTCACTTATAATCCAGATACACAGACTTAGGAACTGAGAACATGGAGTTGAAAGTCACATGTTTCACTAAAACGTTTAATATCTCATTTCACATTTATGTTTCTGTGAATTCAGGTTTGGGTGGTTTAGAGACGGGAATCTGCAGTCTATAACCTGTGAGCCAAACCTGGTCCACCAACATATTTTTGTAAATTTTACGAGCGTATAACCAAACCTATTTGTTTCTGTGCTGTCTGTGGTTGACTTGGGGCAGTAACAGTAGAAACGCTAGTTGTAAAAGATACCATATGGTTTACCAATCATACAATATTTGCTATCTGGCCTGTTAAAGAAACAGTTTGCTTATTCACAGATTTCATGGTATCTAAGGTGAAAATGTATTGAAAGCATTTGCCAGGGAACTCAGTGACTTCCTTGAAATAAGAGTTTAAATATCATCTTCCACTTTGGGACACATGATGCCACTGTTTGAAGTGGTAAAAAGTGAATTTCTCATGTTGAATAAGGTAGTTATAAAGGCAAATATGTTTGCTGCTACATAATGAAGGAATAGTGTATGTTTGAAAGTGTCTGGAAGACTAAGTGAACACCAATGGGAAGGACTAACATGGATTTACATTTCTTACCTCATGAGCATAAATCTAGCGTTCTGATTTTTTTCCAGTTTTTCCTAGTGAATTTTTTTAAAATATGGCTTGTAAATAACATTTCAAAAGTTTCAAACATGGATACATAATATTTGTGGCAGTTCTCCAAGTTAATTAATCAGCACACCAAATGTGGCAGTCTGGGCTTTCCAGGTGACTCAGTGGTAAAGAATCCTCCTGCCAATGCAGGAGATGAGGGTTCAATTCCTGGGTTGGAAAGTTCCCCTGGAGGAGGAATTGGCAACCTCATCCAGTATTCTTGCTGAAATAATCCCATGCACGAGGAGCTTGGTGGGCTACAGTCCATAGGGTCACAGAGTAGAACTCAACTGAGTGACTAAGCACACACACATGCATATGTGTGTGTGTGTGTATGTGTATGTGTGTGTGTGTATGTGTGTGTATCAGGGAGAGAGAATGATTGGGAAAATACAATATAAATACTAATCCTTTTCTTTACATTTAAAATTTCATAATATTTATGACTGTGTAATGAATAGATAACATATTACAAGCTATGTTTTGCCTTTGAAATCTTTAATGCTTCTCTTGATCTTTATTACTGAAAGCTAATGTAGTGAATTTAAATTAGCATGTTCTTTGTATTTTATATAACTGTAAAGCTATCAATGATCTTTTATAATTAAATATGTTGTAGTATAAAATATTCAGCCAAAGATATAATCCAATTAGCCTTTAGTAGAAAAAAACTATTTCAGATTTGAAAAGTATATTTCAATATCTTCTTATTCAGAATTATGGAAATACAATTTTATTTGTTAATGTTTTGAAATATATCAGCTTAATTACTTATAAATTTTAATGAAGTCATCCTCTTTTTAAGGACATTAGGAGTTGCTGATGTCAGCCTCAAACACTTTTGTATAAAGTGGTTTTTAAATATACAAATTAAAGTAAGAAATTGCAACAATAGTTTCATTCCATAAAAGGCAGGCATTTTTATTGATAAAACATTTATTCTACTATTTACAGTACATTTCTGTAGGCATCAAATAGACAGTATAAGATATAAAATAGAAATTTAGTATAAGAATAAAGCAGAGAAGGCAATGGCAACCCACTGCAGTGTTCTTGCCTGGAGAATTCCAGGGACAGGGAAGCCTTGTGTGTTGTCATCTATGGGGTAGCACAGAGTTGCACACGACTCAAGTGACTTAGTGGCAGCAGCAGCAGCATAAGAATAGAGACCATAAAACTGTAATGAAAAATAACTCCCGTTCCTTTGCTAATGAAAATAGAAAGGAAACAAACTTGAAATGCTGAAAGATGGTAGAAACGTCCTTCAGTTCTACTGCCCAGACGGCCAATTAAACAGTGTTTAATAAATTAGGATAGGCAAAGTGCTGTTTCCCAAACATATAACTTTGCCACCAAAGTGTCACAGTGTACATCTGCAATTTCAACACAAACAAACCTAAAAGCAGAAGGGCAATCAGAAGTGATAGAATGTATTTTCTTTTTATTATTTATTTATTTATTTTTATTTTACTTTACAATACTGTATTGGTTTTGCCATACATTGACATGAATCCACCACGGGTGTACATGAGTTCCCAATCCTGAACTCCCCTCCCACCTCCCTCCCCATATCATCTCTCTGGGTTATCCCAGTGCACCAGCCCCAAGCATCCTTTATCCTGTATCGAACCTAGACTGGTGATTCATTTCTTACATGATAGTATACATGTTTCAATGCCATTCTCCCAAATCATCCCACCCTCTCCCTCTCCCACAGAATCCAAAAGTCTGTTCTATACATCTGTGTCTCTTTTGCTGTCTCACATACAGAGTTATCATTACCATCTTTCTAAATTCCATATATATGTGTTAGTATACTGTATTGGTGTTTTTCTTTCTGGCTTATTTCACTCTGTATAATTGGCTCCAGTTTCATCCATCTCATTAGAACTGATTCAAATGTATTCTTTTTAATGGCTGAGTAATACTCCATTGTGTATATGTACCACAGCTTTCTTATCCATTCATCTGCTGATGGACATCTAGGTTGCTTCCATGTCCTGGCTATTATAAACAGTGCTGTGATGAACATTGGGGTACATGTGTCTCTTTCAATTCTGGTTTCCTCAGTGTGTATGCCCAGCAGTGGGATTGCTGGGTCATAAGGCAGTTCTATTTGCAATTTTTAAAGGAATCTCCACACTGTTCTCCATAGTGGCTGTACTACTTTGCATTCCCACCAACAGTGTAAGAGGGTTCCCTTTTCTCCACACCCTCTCCAGCATTTATTGCTTGCAGACTTTTGGATTGCAGACATTCTGACTGGTGTGAAATGGTACCTCATTGTGATTTTGATTTGCATTTCTCTGATAATGAGTGATGTTGAGCATCTTTTCATGTGTTTGTTAGCCATCCATATGTCTTCTTTGGAGAAATGTCTATTTAGTTCTTTGGCCCATTTTTTTATTGGGTCGTTTATTTTTCTGGAATTGAGCTGCATAAGTTGCTTATATATTTTTCAGATTAGTTGTTTGTCAGTTGCTTCATTTGCTATTATTTTCTCCCATTTGGAAGGCTGTCTTTTCACCTTGCTTATAGTTTCCTTTGTTGTGCAGAAGCTTTTAATTTTAATTAGATTCCATTTGTTTATTTTTGCTTTTATTTCCAGTATTCTGGGAGGTGGATCACAGAGGATTCTGCTGTGAAGTAGTTTGGAGAGTGTTTTGCCTATGTTCTCTTTGAAGAGTTTTATAGTTTCTGGTCTTACATTTAGATCTTTAATCCATTTTGAGTTTATTTTTGTGTATGGTGTTAGAAAGCATTCTAGTTTCATTCTTTTACAAGTGGTTGACCAGTTTTCCCAGCACCACTTGTTTAAGAGATTGTCTTTACTCCATTGTATATTCTTGCCTCCTTTGTCGAAGATAAGGGGTCCATAGGTGTGTGGATTTGTCTCTGGGCTTTCTATTTTGTTCCATTGATCTATATTTCTGTCTTTGTGCCAGTACCATACTGTCTTGATTACTGTGGTTTTGTAGTAGAGTCTGAAGTCAAGCAGGTTGATTCCTCCAGTTCCATTCTTCTTTCTCAAGATTGCTTTGGCTATTCGAGGTTTTTTGTATTTCCATACAAATTGTGAAATTATTTGTTCTAGCTCTGTGAAAAACACCGCTAGTAGCTTGATAGGGATTGCATTGAATTTGTAGATTGCTTTGGGTAGTATACTCATTTTGACTATATTGATTCTTCCGATCCATAAACATGGTATATTTCTCCATCTATTAGTGTCCTCTTTGATTTCTTTCACCAGTGTTTTATAGTTTTCTATATATAGATCTTTAGTTTCTTTAGGTAGATATATTCCTAAGTATTTTATTGTTTTCGTTGCAATGGTGAATGGAATTGTTTCCTTAATTTCTTTTTCTACTTTCTCATTATTAGTGTATAGGAATGCAAGTGATTTCTGTGTGTTGATTTTATATCCTGCAACTTTACTATATTCATTGATTAGCTCTAGTAATTTTCTGGTGGAGTCTTTTCCAACATATGTAGGCTGAACAACACGCTTCTGAATAACCAACAAATCACAGAAGAAATCAAAAAAGAAATCAAACTATGCATAGAAACAAATTGAAAATGAAAACACATCAACCCCAAACCTGTGGGACACTATAAAAGCAGTGTTAAGGGGAAAGTTCATAGCAATACAGGCATATCTCAAGAAACAAGAAAAAAGGCAAATAAATAACCTAACTCTACACCTAAAGCAACTAGAAAAGGAAGAAATGGAGAACCCCAGGGTTAGTAGAAGGAAAGAAATTTTAAAAACTAGGGCTGAAATAAATGCAAAAAGAAACAAAAGAGACCATAGCAAATATCAACAAAGCCAAAAGCTGATTCTTTGAAAGGATAAATAAAATTGACAAACCATTAGCCAGACTCATCAAGAAACAAGGGGAGAAAAATCATATCAATAAAACTAGAAATGAAAATGGAGAGATCACAACAGACAACACAGAAATACAAAGGATCTTAAGAGACTACTATCAGCAATTATATGCCAATAAAATGGACAACGTGGAAGAAATGGACAAATTCTTAGAAAGGTACAACTTTCCAAACCTGAACCAGGAAGAAATAGAAAATCTTAACAGAACCATCACAAGCACAGAAATTGAACCTGTAATCAGAAATCTTCCAGCAAACAAAAGCCCAGGTCCAGACAGCTTCACAGCTGAATTCTACCAAAAATTTAGAGAAGAGCTAACACCTATCCTACTCAAAGTCTTCCAGAAAATTGCAGAGGAAGGTAAACTTCCGAACTCATTCTATGAGGCCACTATCACCCTAATACCAAAACCTGACAAAGATGCCACAAAAAAAGAAAACTACAGGCCAATATCACTGATGAACATAGATGCAAAAATCCTTAACAAAATTCTACCAATCAGAATCCAACAACACATTAAAAAGATCATATACCACGACAAAGTGGGCTTTATCCCAGGGAGGCAAGGATTCTTCAGTATCCACAAATCAATCAATGTAATTCACCACATTAAAAAATTGAAAAATAAAAGCCATATGATTATCTCAATAGATGCAGAAAAAGCCTTTGACAAAATTCAGCAGCCATTTATGATAAAAACTCTCCAGAAAGCAGGAATAGAAGGAACATACCTCAACATAATAAAAGCTATATATGACAAACCCACAGCAAACATTATTTCAAATGGTGAAAAATTGAAAGCATTACCACTAAAGTCAGGAACAAGACAAGGGTGCCCACTTTCACTGCTACTATTCAACATAGTTCTGGAAGTTTTGGCAACAATAATCAGAGCAGAAAGAGAAATAAAAGGAGTCCAAATTGGAAAAGAAGAAGTAAAACTCTCACTGTTTGCAGATGACATGATCTTCTACATAGAATGTATTTTCTAAAGTGTGGTGTGAACTCAATCTTTCAGAAATGTAGTTTTCAAGAAAATAAATTTACTAGAGTCATTGATATATTGCTTTATCTTTTGTTCAAGAAGATAAAAATGAGATTATTTTGTTTAGTTTTCTCTGTAACACAGACAAATAAAGTACATATATGCATTTTATTTTCAGAGTTTATTATATAATTTGTGTAAAACCGCAAATGATAATAAGAATATAAGGCCTTCAGAGTTTAAAAATGACATTCCAGAATAAAATATTAATTTTATGAACTTCAAAAAGTCTCAAGATAGACTACATTTACATGTAGTTATATAAAAGCAATGGTTGTAAGTTATAGAATAAGATATTTTGATATTTTGAACTTTATCAAGGATCAAATAGAATTCATACATATAATTTTACTGTTTTCTTCTTGTACCTGTATAAAACAATTATTTCTTTCTTTCTAGAATTCCTACCACTCTAAATCTGCTGTTTAAAAAAGTCTGTAAATTCTCAATTATTTGCTTTTCCCCAGATTTATACAGAAGGATTCAGTCTTTTACTAAGTGTAATATTATGGGGGGATTTTTGTAGTTACCCTTTACCAATTTAGGAACATTCTTTTTTATTCCTAATATGATAATGTTTATAATGAATGTACACTGAATTTTGCTAAAGGCATTTACTTCTGTATTAATATGTTTTCTTTCTTTACCATGTCAATGCTGAGATTACACTTGAAATATTGAGTCATTCTTGCATTTTCAGAATAATGCTACTTCGTTGTCAGGCATTAATATTTTTGCTTCTTTATATATCATAAAATATATAATTAGTATATTATATATATTGATATTATGTTTTATTTGATAATATAGAGCAATTTACACCTATATTATGATAAATATTGGTCTCTTTTCTACTAATGTCATTTGATTATTCAGTTCATTTCAGTATCTCAGTTGTGTCCCACTCCTTATGACCTAATGGACTGCAGCATGCCTGGCTTCCCCGTTCATCACCAATTCCTGGAGCTTGCTCAAACTCATGTCCATTGACTCAGTGATGCCATCCAATCATCAAATCCTCTGTCATTCCCTTCTCCTCCTGCCTTCAATCGTTCCAAGCATCATGTTCTTTTCTAATGAGTCAGTTCTTTCCCTCAGGTGGCCAAAGTGTTGGCGCTTCAGCTTCAGCATCAGTATTTCCAATAAATATTCAGGACTGATTTCCTTTAGGATTGACTGGTTTGATCTCCTTGCAGTCCAAAGGACTCTCAAGAGTCTTCTCAAAACACCACAGTTCAAAAGCATCAGTTCTTCAGCACTCAGGTTTATTTATGGTCCAACTCTCACATCCATACATGACTACTAGAAAAACCATAGCTTTAGCTAGACAGACCTTAATAGGCAAAGTAATGTCTCTACTTTTTAATATGTTTTCTAAGTTGGTCACAACTTTTCTTTCAAGGAGCAAGATTATGGTATCAGATTAGTGCTGATCTACTAGTATGGGTTTTAAGTATTACTTCCTCTTTAAATTTCAGGATTTATAGAACATTTGTACATTTTTTCTTTAACATTGAATATCTTGAAGGCTATCCAATAATTTTCGATAAAATATAGGAAACTGTAGAGACAAAAGTTGCAAAAAATAGCAAAAGCATTTTAGACACAGTTTGAATTACATTACTTTTTTTAACTCCCAAACATTCTTAGAATCTGATTGATGGAGGGCATCCAAGAAAGTGTTTATTGAAATGTTTCTTTTTTAACTCAAAATAAGCATTTCTATAAATAATTTGTAGTTTCCTTTTTATGTATATATTTGTACATATGCATATACAGACACATGCATACATATGAACATATATGTCTTGCTTTTAACAAATTCTGTCAGTTGATCATTTTGAGTTAGCAGAATGTCCCAGGCTGTTCAAATGCAATTATTAATTATGTATGTACTATAATCAAGTATAAATATGTTTCTGCTCCATAGTTTTCCAAAAATTTTAAGGACATTGTGCTTTTACAGGAACAACAATGCTGTGTTCCATCAAAAATTTAGTCACATTATCACCATAGAAATAATTTTTCTTCAATATTGAACTTTCAACATAGTTTGTAAAATATTATCACCACAGAAACAATTTTTCTTCAATATTGAACTTTCAACATAGTTTGTAAAAACATTCATATCTGATATTTCACCTGCAAAAAATAAACTTCAAAACTCTAAACACTGATTTCATAAATTGAATCAAAGTAAAGGTCTCTTAATGGAATTCATCTAGCAGATTTTCTATTTGATGGGCATAATATAAAATTGGCAGAATATAATCATCACTAAATTCTTATGGAGCTGAAATATTCAGACTTCATTTGACTATTTGTATGTGCCAAATTAATTTAGAAGAAAACTGAAAATGAGCCATATTAGTTTAGGAAAATATGTTCAAAATTAAAAGTCCCCTTTCATAGAGTAATACGTAAATTCCATTCTACAGATGTATAAGTCAAACAGGTCTACAGGCAATTTTTTTCCTAAATAGTCACTTGAATTTGAAAAATGCTGAAGTTTCTTTGGCATATGCATATTGTTGCACATAACTTTAGACACCAATAGAGACTTGATAGTAGTTGGTCAATGTCAGTAAATATTTTGTGCAAATTTATTTATTTATTTTTAATATGTTGGGGGAAACGGACATAGTTCTTGATTTTTTGTTAAGTATAAGATTTATTGGGCTTCCTTGGTTGCTCAGTGGTAAAGAATCTGATGCTAATGCAAGTGATGTGGATTTGATACCTGAGTTGGGAAGATCAACTGGGGGAGGGCATGGCAAACCTCTTTAATATTCTTGCCTGGGAAATCCTAGGGACAGTGGAGCCTTGTAGGCTACAGTCCCTGGGTTTGCAAAATAGTCAGACGTGACTTAGTGACTAAACAACGCCAACATCAGGGTAAACTATATTGGTATGTTGTGCTCACTGCTTCTAAAGGCTATACCAAAAAAAATTAAAAAGAAAAAAAAAGATTCCAGAGAATAAAATTAATAAATAGTTTAGAATCAACCCATGAAACAAATAATGAAACTGCTATAATTAAAGAGATCATACTATTGTTATTTCTTACATACTCTAAGCCAGGACTACTTGGCCTCTTTTTTCCATACATATTTCACAAAGGTTTATTTTATAATGTAATTTGTCATCTCTCTTGGATTATATGCCTGATGGAGCCACAGGACACCTGGCTAGCATATCGAATGCCCGACTTGGGTAATAGTATTGAATATTCCTGTCACTAATAGAAACTTCCCTGGTGGCTCAGACGGTAAAGCGTCTGTCTACAATGCGGGAGACCCGGATTCGATCCCTGGGTTGGGAAGATCCCCTGGAGAAGGAAATGGCAATCCACGCCAGTATTGCCTGGAAAATCCCACGGACAGAGGAGCCTGGTAGGCTACAGTCCGTGGGGTCGCAAAGAGTCGGACAGGACTGAGTGACTTCTTCACTTCACTTCACTTCATACACAGATTCTAGTTATCCCAAGCACTGGTGTCAGAGTATACTTTATTTCATCGGTTAAACTCAGCACATGGGATGAGTCTCCTAATCCATGGTGGCTCAGCAATAAAGAAACTGCCTGCGATGTGGGAGACTTGGGTTTGATTCCTAGGCCAGGAAGATCCTCTGAAGAAGGAAATGGCAACCTACTCCAGTATTTTTGCCTGGGAAATCCTATGGGTGGAGGATCCTTGCAGACTACAAACCACAACAATGTCTCAAAAGAGTCAGACACTTAGTGACTAAACAAAGAACAAACAGTGGTTCATAGATAAGTCAGCTTGACTAATGATTTTTGCTTTAAGCTCCATTTTATACGTTTATTTTATATAGTTATATTTAAGTCGTGTAAAAGCTAGAGGTACTGTATATGGAATGACAGATCATCAATTCATCCTCTGATGCTAAAACAGAGATGGCATTATTGGTAATCATAGCTATTGCATGAAACAATTGTAGAAAATTTTAAGCTTAATTATTACAGTATTTTTTAAAGTATTTTCAAGTGTTCCTAACAGTGTCTCAAGCATAGCAGTGAAAAGTGCAGCCTCTAAAATTAGACTGAATTAAATTGAGCTATATTTTTTATTAACTATATGACATGGACAGTTATTTAAACATTCTGCCTCATATTTCTCTTGCAAATTTGAACTAATAGTAGTTCATATTAAGTAAATATATAATGATTGAATGCTATAATATAGGCAAAACACTTAAGGTAAGGATTTAATAAACTGTTATTTATTTCAGTAGTAGTATATTTATGTGATAATACAAATTTCCATAAACCAGGCATAGTTTCTATCTATTTATGATAAAATTCAATCCAGTAAATAGAATTGCAACACTTAGAACCAGTGAACATTCATATTTGCCTTGTTAATATAAGTGACATCATTCTTTAGGTGGTGTTTATTTTTCTGAATTAGTTATTTACATGGAATTGGGAGGTGTATGTAACTTTTAATTTTTCAGCAAATAGGCAGTTAAGGTCAATACTTACAGAATTAATCCCTAGGATTTTAGTGAATGCTACCTTGATTTTTTAAAATTATTTAAATGAAAAGTGTACTTCATTTGTCTTTTACATAGATGTGTATACATTATCTCTATGTGTGTGTATGTGTGTGTATATATATATATATATATAATCGTTAATAATAGTAAAATACAAAATTCTCATTTATCAACATAACATATTACTCTGAGTGTTTTAAAGTTATTCCTCCAATTAATCTTTTAATGGCCCTTTTTATTCTTATAAATAATTTGAAAAATTAGCATAAGAATATGAGAAAATACAGTATGTCGGGGCAATAGTATGAAGACAATTTAATATCCACCCATTAGTCTTAGCATAGTAAAATTTTAACTAAAGCAAATTAGAGGACAACGATTATGGTGATTTTTTTGGATCTTGTGAAATCTCTATTATACTTCTCAATACAAATGAGTACAGGAAAAATTTGATGGATGATGTAAATTTGCTTTGATCATATTTATATGATATGATGGCCTATTACATCACACAGAACTGTATACTAAAAAAGGAAAAACACTGCATGCAAAAATATCACAATTTTAAAATGCTCTGGAATATTAAAGGACAAAGACGAGATGACCTCTTACTGTTGGATTTCACCATAAGCAAAACCTCCAAACAACTAAAATATTGATGAAATCAGTGGCTGACAAATGCTAAAGCAATGATTCTAGTCAAGATCATCTCTGAATCCTCTGCTTTGGCTAAATTTTATATTTATTTTCCATGCCTCATGCTGGTATCCATTATTTTGATTAATATTTTCTATTAAAATATTACTTCTCAATTTTTCAACTGCCTCAGTGTATATTTTGCTTTGACTTTTAATTACTCAGCATTTATCAATGCATGTTGTTCTATTTTTACTCCTATTTTTCCTTATATATTGGTAATCTATAGCAAATAGTTCCTTGGAAATGAGCTCTGATAAGTGCCCGAGTCCAGCTCCAGCAGCCAGGGATTCAACCTGGAGATGGGTGGTGTCGATGATGATGACAGCTTCTCAGTTTTCTTGGACTGCCTCTTTAATTCAAGTTTGTCACCAGATGACAGGACTACCTGTTTATTTCTAGCTTCAGGTTTTCTTTTATACTTTGACAACAGCATTAGGTCAGAAGTTTCACATTTTTAGTTTCCCCCACCCAGATTTACTATACTTGTGATTACATCCTAACTCATGCTACATTCCTAAGTTTATTTCTTATCTTTATAAATGCTGTTTGCCCCCAGCATCTTAAGATCATTGTCTCCTAAAAAGGCTTCATAGTCAGTTCCTTCAGTTCAGTTCAGTCACTCAGTCGTGTCTGACTCTTTGCGACCTCATGAATCGCAGCACACCAGGCCTCCCTGTCCATCACCAACTCCTGGAGTTCACTCAGACTCACAGCCACTGAGTCTGTGATGCAATCCAGCCATCTCATCCTCTGACAGCCCCTTTTCCTCCTGCCTCCAATCCCTCCCAGCATCAGAGTCTTTTCCAATGAGTCAACTCTTCGCATGAGGTGGCCAAAGTACTGGAGTTTCAGCTTTAGCATCATTCCTTCCAAAGAACACCCAGGGCTGATCTCCTTCAGAATGGACTGGTTGCATCTCCTTGCAGTCCAAGGGACTCTCAAGAGTCTTCTCCAACACCACAGTTCAAAAGCATCAATTCTTTGGCACTCAGCTTTCTTTACAGTCCAACACTCACATCCATACATGACCACTGTAAAAACCATAGCCTTGACTAGATGGACCTTTGTTGGCAAAGTAATGTCTCTGCTTTTCAACATACTATCTAGGTTGGTCATAACTCTTCTTCCAAGGAGTAAGTGCCTTTTAATTTCATGGCTGTAGTCACCATCTGCCATGATATTGAAGCCCCCCAAAATAAAGCCTGACACTGTTTCTACTGTTTCCCCATCTATTTCCCATGAAGTGATGGGACCAGATGCCATGATCTTCGTTTTCTGAATGTTGAGCTTTAAGCCAACGTTTTCACTCTCCACTTTCACTTTCATCGAGGCGTTTAGTTCCTCTTCACTTTCTGCCATAAGGGTGGTGTCATCTGCATATCTGAGGTTATTGATATTTCTCCCGGCAATCTTGATTCCAGCTTGTGCTTCTTCCAGCCCAGCATTTCTCATGATGTTAATAATAGAAGTTAAAGAAGCAGGGTGACAATATACAGCCTTGACGTATTCCTTTTCCTATTTGAAACCAGTCTGTTGTTCCATGTCTAGTTCTAACTGTTGCTTCCTGACCTGCATACAGGTTTCTCAAGAGGCAGGTCAGGTGGTCTGGTATTCCCATCTCTCTCAGAATTTTCCACAGTTTATTGTGATCCACACAGTCAAAGGCTTTGGCATAGTCAATAAAGCAGAAATAGATGTTTTTCTGGAACTCTCCTGCTTTTTCAATGATCCAGCACATGCTGACAATTTGATCTCTGATTCCTTTGCCTTTTCCAAATCCATCCTGAATATCTGGAAGTTCACAGTTCATGTATTGCTGAAGCCTGGCTTGGAAAAATTTGAGTATTATTTTACTAGCATGTGAGATGAGTGCAATTGTGTGGTAGTTTGAGCATTCTTTGGTATTTCCTTTCTTTGGAATTGGAATGAAAACTGACCTTTTTCAGTCCTGTGGCCACTGGTGAGTTTTCTAGATTTGCTGGTATATTGAGTGCAGCACTTTCACAGCATCATCTCTCAGGATTTGAAATAGCTCAATTGGAATTCCATCACCTCCACTAGCTTTGTTCACAGCGATGCTTTCTAAGGCCCACTTGACTTCACATTCCAGGATGTCTGGCTCTAGCTGAGTGATCACACCATCGTGATTATCTTAGTCATGATCTTTTTTGTACAGTTCTTCTGTGTATTCTAGCCACCTCTTCTTAATATCTTCTGCTTCTGTTAGGTCCATACCATTTCTATCCTTTATCAAGCCCATCTTTGCATGAAATGTTCCGTTCATGAAGAATAGAATTCAGAAGAATAAAAAGGCTTCTAGGTATGCTTAATTAATCCTAAACCCTAAACTCCACAAATTTCTTTTGCCATAAAGATTCCCCTCACAAACAGTTCTCAGATAATAATCCTTCTTATGGCCTCAAGCTGAGGCCTATGCGCTCATCCTGGGACATTCTTTGTAAAGTTCCTTGAACAAATGTCGATGGTTATTTTATAGATTATTTTCTGGGCACAACTGTAGAAGGCTTTGTGCTTTCTCTTGCTTCTCTCAAGCACCTTAACATTCTTTCCAGCCAACTCAACCAAAGAAAGGAAAGAACAAGTCAGAATCACAAGGCCTAACTCCTTCATCCGTGGCCATGCCTGCGAGATGAGGAGAGGGGGTTGTGGACATGCCTCCATTTTGTCAGTAATGCCTAACGTGGCTCCTGACAGCTAAGGCCTTCTGTAACATACTCCTTGTGAAACTACAAACTGCTAATAATACCAATAATCCATGCAGTGGATTGGATACCTTTCAGTGCTTCAGGATAAGGCAAAATGTGAACTTAATGTTTTTGTCATTTCTACTTCAGTCTCTATTTTTTGGGTGCCCTTGCTTCATTGGTTATTTCCTATCTCTTCCTTAAAAATTGCACACAAAACTGTAAACTCAGTAATCAACCAAGTTAATAAGGTTTTTTTCTACTTTCTGGAGTGTTTCTATGCAAGGGGTTTATCCAAATAATTGTGCACTGATTAAGAATCTATGAGTAGGTTGGTAGTGAATAAAAGAATGGATAAGATGGAGCCACTGGCATTCACAATATCTGTCTACCAAGGAGGAATTTATACACATAGCTATGGCACAAAAATGACCTATAGAAAATGGCACATGTCACTGGATAGATATAAGTATGGGCATTATATCATCTTTGGATTAAAATCCAGCTTTAATTTCAGTCTCTTTTTATGGTAATTGATTTTCTAAATTTTCAGTTATACTTTATTCGGTTTAATTTCCCCATCTGATTGGTTTCTTAATTGTTGAATTTTGATTAATTTTAATTAACTTTTTTGAAATTAATTTTGCCACTCTTTTCTCTATGTTGATGTCTGGTGAGGCTGCAGATATAAAATATCTCCTAATATATACAGAACTTGGAGACAAGTAGTTTCACTTAAATAATGTGTTCTCCCTTTTTAGACCCAGCATCCTTGAGTGCTATAGACCAGCAGTTCCCAAACTTTTTGGCACCAGAGGTGGGTTTCATGATGTTTCCTAACTGTGGTGTTGGAGAAGACTCTTGAGAGTCCCTTGGACTGCAAGGCGATCCAACCAGTCAATCTTAAAGGAAATCAGTCCTGAATATTCATTGGAAGAACTGATGCTGAAGCTGAAGCTGAAATACTTTGACCACCTTATGCCAAGAGCTAACTCACTAGAAAAGAGCCTGATGAAGGAATGATTGAAGGCAGGAGGAGAAGGGAATGACAGAGGATGAGATGTTTAGATGGTATCACAGACTAAATGGACATGAGTTTGAACAGTCTCTGGGAGATGGTGAAGGACAAGGAAGCCTGGCATGGTGCAGTCCATGGGGTCACAAAGGGTTGGAAATTACTGAATAATTGAACAACAACAATATATTTCATGGAAGACAATTTTTCCATGAACTGAGACGCAAGGGTGGGGATGATTTTGGGGTGACTGAAATACAGTAAGATTCGTTTTCCTATGAGAATCTAATGCCACCACTGATGGGACAGGAGGCAGAGCTCAGATGGTAAAGCAAGCAATGGAGAGTGGCTGTAACACATATGAAGCTTCACTCTCTTGCCAGGCACTCATCTCCTGCTGTCAGTCCTGTGGAGGTTGGGGACCCCTGCTATACACCATTCAGGTTCTCAATACCATGTGCATGCTAAGTCACTTCAATTGTGTCCAACTCTTTGCAATCCTATGGACTGTAGCCCATGAGGTTCCTCTGTCCATGGAATAATCCAAGCTAAAATACTGGCATGGGTTGCCATGCCCTCCTCCAGGGATCTTCTCAACCAGGTATCAGACATGTTTCTCCTGTGGCTCCTGAGTTGCAGGAGGATTTTTTTACTCCAGAGCCACCAGGGAGCCCCTGGAGCAAGGTTAGTTTATCTTAGCACACTGTAAAGAAGTAAATGTTATTATAGCTAGCTGTGCTTACTATAATATATTAAGGAAATCTGTTCTGACAGCAGCCTGGAAAGAAAGAAAAAGGATGCTTTTAATGCTTCTCCAAATGAATATATTTAAGCATTCCTTTAAGTTTTATATACTTCATGCCATTGGATAAACAAAATCACAGTATCAAGGCTAACGGTTGCTGACTTTGTTCTAATTTTGTTTATGTCTGTTTCTACAATGTTTTTGACACAGTTATGCTTACTAGTCATGATTTACTTTGACTGTGGTGCAAGATGAATTTATATTATGTTTACTGTTTGAAATATCAGAAAGTGAGCTCCTACACATAGATCCATATCACTTAATATAAATTGAGATAATCTTGATTAGAATTGTTGATATAAATTATTCTTAGGGGTTTCCAACTTTATAGTAAATACAAGATTTAGGAAAAGGAAGAACATATTAATCGCTAAAGTTTGCAATAAATTTAGAAGCTGCTATCTGAGTGATTATCCCTAGAAATTATTTTTTTCAAATTTAGGCAAATTATTTTTAAGAAATTCTCCATTTTATGTAAGTAACACTAATAGCAGTTAATCTAACTGAAAATTAACTAATTAACAAATTATTTTACTGACATATGTAACTTTATTGTTCTGATTTTTGTGAATGTTTTTATTTTGGAGTTTTATCTTGGAGTTCTTCCAATTCTTTAAGCATTATTTAGTGTTAATTGATTTTACTCAGACAACTAGGAAGATGTGAGACATGCACTACAAATATTTGCATATTGTGTGTGTTTGTGTGTTTTCTAGTATTTTAAATGGAAAGAAGTCAGTTTTCATTCCAATCCCAAAGAAAGGCAATGCCAAAGAATGCTCAAACTACCACACAATTGCACTCATCTCACACGCTAGTAAAGTAATGCTCAAAATTCTCCAACCCAGGCTTCAGTAATACGTGAACTGTGAACTTCCAGATATTCAAACTGGTTTTAGAAAAGGCAGAGGAATCAGAGATCAAATTACCAACATCCGCTGGATCATGGAAAAAGCAAGAGTTCCAGAAAAAAAATCTATTTCTGCTTTATTGACTATGCCAAAGCCTTTGACTGTGTGGATCACAATAAACTGTGGAAAATTCTGAGAGAGATGGGAATACCAGACCACCTGCCTCTTGAGAAACCTGTATGCAGGTCAGGAAGCAACAGTTAGAACTAGACATGGAACAACAGACTGGTTTCAAATAGGAAAAGGAGTACGTCAAGGCTGTATATTGTCACCCTGCTTCTTTAACTTATATGCAGAGTACATCATGAGAAATGCTGGGCTGGAAGAAGCACAAGCTGGAATCAAGATTGCCGGGAGAAATATCAATAACCTCACATATGCAGATGACACCACCCTTATGCAGAAAGTGAAGAGGAGCTAAAAAGCCTCTTGATGAAAGTGAAAGTGGAGAGTGAAAAAGTTGGCTTAAAGCTCAACATTCTGAAAATGAAGATCATGGCACCTGGTCCCATCACTTCATGGGAAATAGATGGGGAAACAGTAGAAACAGTGTCAGGCTTTATATTTTGGGGCTCCAATATCATGGCAGATGGTGACTGCAGCTATGAAATTAAAAGGCACTTACTCCTTGGAAGAAGAGTTATGACCAACCTAGACAGCATGTTGAAAAGCAGAGACATTACTTTGCTAACAAAGGTCCGTCTAGTCAAGGCTATAGTTTTTCCAGTGGTCATGTATGGATGTGAAAGCTGAGTAAAGAAAGCTGAGTGCCGAAGAATTGATGCTTCTGAACTGTGGTGTTGGAGAAGACTTTTGAGAGTCCCTTGGACTGCAAGGAGATGCAACCAGTCCATTCTGAAGGAGATCAGCCCTGGGATTTCTTTGGCAGGAATGATGCTAAAGCTGAAACTCCAGTATACTCCAGTACTTAGGCCACCTGATGCAGAGTTGACTCATTGGAAAAGACTCTGATGCTGGGAGGGATTGGGGACAGGAGGAGAAGGGGACGACAGAGGATGAGATTGCTGGATGGCATTACTGACTCGATGGACATGAGTTTGAGTGAACTCCGGGAGATGGTGACGGACAGGGAGGCCTGGCGTGCTGCGATTCATGGGGTCTCAAAGAGTCGGACATTGACTGAGTGACTGAAATGAACTGAAATGAAATGGAAAGAAAAAATAAAGAAAAATCTTCCAATTGCTTCAAGATCTCTGAAATCACTTCTACAGACAACCACTCTAAAGAGACTAAGACTCTGTAACAAGGAAAAACAAATGTGACACCATATTGTTTTTGTCTCTTTTACTTTAAGGTTGCTTTGTATTCAAATGTTTTTATATCAATTAATCACTAAAGATACATTGCTTATAACTTAAAACATAATGGCCTGGCTATGGGAAACCTGCCTCCTGTGCCTGAGTGCTAAACTAAAATACCTTTGTTATGCTTACAGAAATATCTTACCAGGCTCAAATGTGAGTGACTGTGGAAAAGAAAAAATTAGCACATCCCCTCCAGAGTCTAGTGGGATATTTGGAACAATTTAATGCCTTTTTTACTTTGCCTCCTCCCCTCTCTCTGTACTCTACAAATTACAGTAGCATACAAACCCCAGAAAGACCGTTCTTTGAAACACTAATCACCATCTTCTCAGTCTTCTGGTTTTCTGAATAAAGTTGCTGTTCTTTGTTCCAACAAGTTCTCCCTCATTTTTTTTGGCCTGACATGTAGTTAACAGTAGACTCTTGGACTATGTAGTAATTCTATATGGTCTTGAGATCCAAATCAGGCAATGCATTCTGTTATTCTTGAGAGAATATGATGATATTTCACTCTGGATATGTGTTCTTGTAATCCAGTCCTTTGATAACTCCATGAATGTAACTTATTTCTGACCATCTTTTGTGTTATGTTGTTATCATCTTGAATCACTCACATATTTCTGACTTTGTGTAAGAATAAAGGAAATGTTAGCATAGTTTAGGTGATATTCATAACGTTGCCACCTAAATTCAGCACTGGTAACAAATTATCTAAATGTTTCCTAAGCAGGTGGTCTGGAAAAAAATCTGTTAAAGTACATACTCTGCATAGGATGACCAGACCAACTAACCAAGGGGAAACTTTCTAGAGAAAAAGCAGGGAAGACCCTGAGAATCAGGCATATGTGGTTTTGCTCAATCACAAACATTTGTGTTCAAGTGGCAAGTAACTGAACTTCCATGTGAGGGTCAAGTTTTTCAAGTGAAGTATTACATTCATAATCCAAGGGTTTTTAAGAATTTATAAGATGTGTGGATATAAGATAATCACACTGTAAATATTAGTTTTCATCATACACTAAGTTCCAAAGTAGTGTTGATTTCCTAATTCTACAGCTGTCATGCAACATGATGACCTAATAATGACATATTTTATAATGATAAAATAATGTTTTATAATAATATAATAACCAATTTAAACACATTTTAAAAGATGTTTAATGTTTTTTCCATGAGTATCTATAATTGTAGTGGTAAGCTAACACTTTTTATTTTTCTAATGAGCATAATCATGACTTTTATAAAACTGAAAATATGCTTACATACCTTAGCAGCTAATTCATGCATTAATTGGGAATTAGTGTGTATCTATTCTCTGACAGCTGGAGTTACATTAAAACTTTAAATGAAATTTTTCTTTACACATTTTTTTCATGGAAATTTTTTTTATTTAAAGCAACAGAAGAAATGGCTAGTCAGTGTCACATTTCTTTATTTCAGTGTCATGACTCTGCAGTATTTACTTATCCATGATATCAAAGCAAATAGAATAGGTATTCTACCTTTGACGGAATCACACTTTCCTCAAAAATTTCCTCAAAAATTAGAGGAAGAAAATAGCCATTTATGGAGCAGCAGCTATAGCAATAGCAATATTCCTTTTATCTCTGAAATACAAGGTCCCCATAAGGTAACATATATCCAACTTCTCAATGCTTATGAATCTCTTGATTCTTACTATAATTCAGGATGTCACTAAGTAGTAATACTAACTGGAAGGGTTTTAAGTCATTCCATAAGATATTTTACAATTGATCCAGTTTCTAATCTTGCTTCTCTGAATGATTATTCCATTGAGACTGGTTGCTAAATTAAAATTGTTCATGGAAGGACTGATGTTGAAGCTGAAACTCCAATACTTTGGCCACCTGATGTGAAGAGCTGACTCATTTGAAAAGACCCTGATGCTGGGAAAGATTGAGGGCAGGAGGAGAAAGGGACGACAGAGGATGAGATGGTTGGATGGCATCATCAACACGATGGACTTGGGTTTGGGTTGACTCTGGGAGTTGGTGATGGACAGGGAGGCCTGGCATGCTGTGGTTCATGGGGTAGCAAAGAGTTGGACACGACTGAGCGACTGAACTGAACTGAACTACTTTTTAATCATTTTGTTCTTCAGAATCATTATCAAGACTCTCAAATCTAAGGCTAATAATCATATAGATTTTTGCTGTCAAATCATTATTGTTGCTTACAGATATAGTCTCATAAGCACTATGCACCTTTTTAAACTTTATGCTCAAATTGTTTTTTAAAAATAGATTTCCTAAGTCACAACAATAATTCTTATTATTTATGTAAGAAGATGTTATAACCAGAATTTGCATTTATGGGTATCATATTTTATTACTATAATATAATACATCTTCTAGGTTTTCTGATGTTACCTAAATTACTGGTTGATGTATATTAAGACAGATTTCATATTGAGCTTAATATGGTTGTAGAATGAAATAAAGTCTTATTTAAAGAAAAATTACATTTCATAATTCTATAACCACCATAGATGGTGATTATTCTGATGGATTTGGGGGAAAGAAACAATTGAAAACTGCCTAGAAATAATTCATTATTTTAGATGTCATTAAAAACATTTGTGATTAATGGGAAAAAAGTAAATTATTAATATTAACATGAGTTAGTTGATTCCAACCCTTGTGGATGATTCTGAGGGGTTGAAAATTTCCAGAAGCAACTTTAGATATGCTGAAAATAGCAAGAGCTATTGGAACAGCAACAGCTGTTATTGGAATAGCAACAGCTATTGGAATAGCAACAGCTCATATTGGATTTCAGATTTAGAAGTGGAAGCTGAAGATGTGATTGAATAGCTGCAATCCAATGATAAAACTTGAATGGATGAGGATTTGCTTCTTATGAATGAGCAAAGAAAGGATCTTGAAATAGGATCTACTCCTGGTGAAGATGCTGTGAAGATGTTGAAATAACAACAAAAGATTTAGAATGTTACATCAAGTTTGTAAAGCTGAGACAGAGTTTGAGAGGACTGATTCCAATTTTGAAAGAGGTTTATATGGTGTATAAAATGCTCTTACTGCAGAGAAATTTTTTCATGAGTGATAAAGTCAATCAATATAGCAAATTTCATAGTTGCCTTATTTTAAGAAATTACCACAGCCACCCCAACTTCTAGGAATCACCGCCCTAATCAGTCAACAGCCATCAGCCTGGAGCCAAGATCTTCCTCCAAAAAGATTATGACTCATTGAAAGGTAAGATGATCATCAGCATTTTTTAGCAATAAAGTATTTTAAAATTAGAGTGTGTATATTGTTTATTTTTTTAGACATAATGATATTGCACACTTAACAGACTATGCTGCTGCTGCTAAGTCACTTTAGTCGTGTCCAACTCTGTGCGACCCCATAGACGGCAGCCCACCAGGCTCCCCCGTCCCTGGAATTCTCCAGGCAAGAACAATGCAGTGGGTTGCCATTTCCTTCTCCAATGCATGAAAGTGAAAAGTGAAAGTGAAGTCGCTCAGTCATGTCCGACTCTTCACGACCCCACGGACTGCAGCCTACCAGACTCCTCCATCCATGGGGTTTTCCAGGCAAGAGTACTCGTGTGGGGTGCCATTGCCTTCTCCGTTAATAGACTATAGTATACTGTAAAGGTAACTCTTATACACACTGAGAAACTGAAAAATGTTTTTTGTGACTTGCTCTATTATGATATTTGCTTTGTTGAGGTGGTCTGGAACCAGACCTATGATATCTCCTAGGTGTGCCTGCACTTAACTCTGCTATTCCAGTGCAAAAGTTGCCATAGACAATAACCTAAACACAGGAGTGTGCAGTTTGACTATGTTCAACTGAACTTCATTTACAAATAAGGGTCCATATTGGATTGCCTGTCCCAATACAGTGTAGCACTTTGAAGCTCAGCAAATTTGAATTGAAACAATTTTCTAGTTGAAACTTTTGTGAACTGGACCCTTGATCAACATTTATTCATATTCATCCCAATTGTATGATGAAATGAATCATTCTTCACAGTTACAATATTAAGGAGAACAATTCTGAGCTCCTTTTACAATAGAGTTTTTTCAAATGTGGGGAATTTTTTTTAAAGGAATGCTGCTTGAAAGGGGAAAAGATACAAATATGTCACATCAGAAAATAAATAAATATCTTCAAACAATCATTTTCTTGTGATATTAATATTTCATTATAGTATAGAACTTTATAGCCATGAAACATCAATCAATAAAAATTTAATATGCATGTGTCCATATGAATACATATTCATTCATATGGACACATGAATATTATACACATATGTGTATATATATGTTCTGGCTTGTGTGCTCATGCTCAGTCATGTCTGACTCTTTGTGACCTCATGGACTATATAGCCTGCCAGATTCCTTTGCCCAGGATTTTCCAGATAAGAACATTGGAGAGGGTTGCCATTTCCTACTCCAGGGGATCTTCCTCACCCTGGGATCAAACACACATCTCCTTCCTGAACTGGCAGGTGGATTCTTTACCACTGAGCCGCCTGGAAAACCCATGCATATGGAAACATGCATATTATACATACATGTATATGCATATTGTACATAGGCAGTTTTATACATATATAAGAACATATGTACTGATAATTTTCTAGGTACATATAGCAATTTGCTGGTTAATTTGGTGCCAGAGGTATATTTATACTTCTATATTCTTGTATGTTATTCTGAGTTTAATTCTGTTTCTGCTGAATATCTGGGGATATCATTCACATACGATATTTAAGTTTCTACGATGGTTTTCTATTTGCCTGGCACTGAAAGTATAAGCAAGAAATATGAACTCACTAAAGCTGTATTTTTCAGGGGTATCCCAAAGTAGATATAGCACACTGGCTCCAACTCTATGCAGCTCATATTGGATTTCAGTATGTGGCTTTGAAATACCCAGCATAGTGCAATTTTCTGAATTATTCACGCATAATTACTCCAACGGATTCCATCTAAGCATGATGGGAAAGTGTCTTAAAGCAGGCAGCCATGAAGAGTTTTGTCCTGTAGTCGATATTCAGAATAAATTAAGGATCATGATAACATAATGTTCATGACCTGAATGTGTTACCTGTTCGGAGATGATGGCAGAGATAATGATGATTTCAGATGTCTCAGATAAGCATTTAATCATCATTTTCTCCTCTTACTTGTTATTAGACAAATATACATTCAAAAAGAAGACTAATTCACTAAGTGGCATTGATTCTACATAATGCATGGTGAGAAATGCCAATCAAAAGCATAGTTATCAGTATGGAAATACTATAATAAGTAAATTATGTCTCAAACTAATAACAGAAGAATATTATTACTACTACTGCTAATAATCATGCTTTTCAAATGAAGGTGCATATTATTTTCAGAAGCTAAAAAGGTTCACAGAATTTTCAGAATGTAAAAGAGTTAAAAACAGATAAGCGAAACTGTATTTCAAATAACCTAAAATTTATAATTAAAATAGGTAAATATTACAAATGTTTGGTAAAATGTAGAGTTTCATATGTTTAATAAACATAAAGCAACTTTCTGGATTTCTAAGAATATTAAATAAAGGAACAAAAATAGTCCAGTGATAAAACTAGGTGAATATTATAATATTCGCATAATTTTAAAACACTTGCTTTTACAGTTTGTTTTCATTCGCAAATCCTGCCTTCTCAAATCCACAAGATACCCAGAATTTATATCCAAGCATATGGCTGGATACAACTGCTTTTCAAGATCGAGAAATGTAAAAAAAAATTGAGGATAGAGTGAGCTTGGAATGAATGGCACTTTTAAAAGTACTAGGATGTAATTCATTAAGACTAATGGTAGAGACTCTTGAGAGTCCCTTGGACTGCAAAGAGATCCAACCAGTCCATCCTAAAGGAGATCAGTCCTGGGTGTTCATTGGAAGGACTGATGTTGAAACTGAAACTCCAATACTTTGGCCACTTGCTGTGAAGAGCTGACTCATTTGAAAAGACCCTGATGCTGGGAAAGATTGAGGGCAGGAGAAGAAGGGGATGACAGAGGATGAGATGGTTGTATGGCATCACCAACTCTATGGACATGGGTTTGGGTGGACTCTGGGCGTTGGCGATGGACAGGGAGGCCTGGCGTGCTACGGTTCATGGGGTTGCAAAGAGTCGGACATGACTGAGTGACTGAACTGAACTGAGTGGTAGAGAATTAAGCTTACACTGCCAGATTCTGTAAGAATTGATAAACTGTCATAAATTCCAGTTGCCGTGTGTACCTATTAGAAGGTTTTAAGTGGCATGATGACATAATATTCAATATTTTAAAAATCATGGGGAACTCACTGGTGATGAATTCTTAGGGAGCAAAATCGGAAGTTGATAATTGGGAAGATTGAAGATAATTTTTGAACATAGGAAAAAGAATCTGATGGATTGATTGCATAGTGTGATTGAGGAAAGCAGAACACAGAAATGAAACTGGGTAGGAAGAAATTGTAGGAAAGTGGAAGCAGAAGCAATTTCAGTTTAAAATACCAGTGAGACATCTAACAAGAAATTTCATAGCTGTGGAGAGTAAAAGTCTGGAGTTTAAAGTAGATGTCTCAAGTCAGGAAATGTAAGCTATCAGCGTAGAACTGACAAAGCAAAAAAGGAGGATGGTAATCAGAACTATGTCTACCAATGAATACTGATGGTGTATTAAAAAAGCTAATATTATCTCTCTATTTTTGACACATATACTTCTGTTTCTTTATGTTAAATCTCATGTTGCCTTTAATGAGAACTGGAGGCTGCTGCTGCTGCTGCTAAGTCACTTCAGTCGTGTCTGACTCTGTTGTGACCCCATAGACAGAAAAACAGCTTTATTTAGGTAAATATGTTTGTACATTTTTTATATTTTGCCACTTAACACGGTTGATCATAGCTAAAATATTTATATGAATCAATTTAATTAAATAAAATGTTTCTTATTGATTTTAGCAAATTTTATTTGCTATATATAAGAAAGTTGCTTCAGGAAAAAACAAAACTATTATGAGAAGTGCAATTTACAACTAAGTTTAGGTAATTATTCAGTATCATTTCTATTGGTTTTATTATATAAGTCTTAGATGATTTTTTTAAAAATTAGTCAAGAAATGAAACCAAGATCCAAAATAAATAAACACATATATCTTAAAAGATTTTTTTTCCTTTAGGTTTAGAGTTAGCAATTGCTTTTTTTCCTTGGTTATTTTCTTCTATTGAAAGCATTATATTTTAGAAAAATTATTTCATGCTTCATGAGTACAGAATTTATTAAATTTCTGGTTGGCTTTAGGTTGAAAGGTATCTTTGAAGTTAAGAAGTAGGAAAATAATAAAATAAAATAAAAGGATGTAATTTAATCTGAGGGAAAAATATGTTTCCCGGAATTTCCAACATGAAACCACTTTTAAAGAAAGTGGTTTGTAAGTTGTTCAAAATACTTGTTTATTTGACAAAGATTGCCACTTGGTAATAACTTGTTATACTAATTTGAATGTGTACACAAGTATATATCTATGAAAGCATATCTTAATTCAAAATTGTCATTTGATGTGCCTTACCAGTCATTTTAATATAAAAAAGATTTTATATTTTTAATTGTAAAAGAAAGAACACATGAAAGATGATAAAATTATCTTTGATAATTGACTGAAAGATTTGCTGAGTACAGATACTCTGCTTATCATACAATTCTAAATTCAAATTTGTAAGTGTTAATAAAATATATTAAAATTTCAAGTAACTGATATGGCATATGTAAAGTGTTTGGAATAGTATAGCCAATACATAGAACTCTTAGGACTCAATAACAAGAAAATACACAAATCAATTAAAATATGGGGGCAAAAATTTCTGAACATAAACTTCATCAAGGAAGATACACAAATGGAAAATCAACATATGAAAATGTGCTCAATGTCACATGTCATTAGAAGAAGAAGAGAGATGCATGCTCAATCATGTCCACTGTGTGACCCCATGGGCTGTAGTCCACCAGACTTCTCTGTCCATGGAATTTTCCAGGCAAGAATACTGGAGTGGGTTGCCTTTTCCTGCTCCAGGACATCTTCTCACCCCAAGAGAATGAACCCATGTCTCTTGTGTCTTTTGCATTGGCAGGAGGGTTCTTAACCATTGTGCCACCTGGAAAGACATCATATATTATTAGAGGATTCAAAATCAAAACACAGTGATATACTAGTAGACATCTATTAGAAGGCCAAAATCTCAAGTACTGAAAACATCAAATCATGGCAAGGATATGGAGCAACAGGAACTCTCATTCATTAATGATTGGAATGAAAAATGCTACAGATATTTTGGAAGGCAGTCTGGCATTTTCTTTCAAAGTTAACATGCTCTTACCATAATTCCCAGTAATCATGTTTCTTGTTATTTACCCAAAAGAATATAAAATTCGCATCCACACCAAACCTACACAGTTTATAGCAGCTTTACTCATAACTGTCAAAACTTGGAAGCAACCAAGATGGCCTTCAACGAATGAATGGATAAACAAACTGTGGTACATTTATATATCAGAATATTATTCAGCACTAGAAAGAAATGAGCCATTAAGGTGCACAAGGACTTGGTGGAAGCTTAAATGCCTGTTGCTTACTGAAACAAAACAATTTGAAAATGCTAAATATTGTATGATTCCCATTGCATGACATTCTGAGAAAAGGAAAATCTATGGAGATAGTAAAAAGATAAATGGTTGCTAGGGGTTCAAGGGGCGAGGATAGATGGATAGATAGATGGAACACAGGAGTTTGTATTAAGGCAGTAAAACTATTTATTCTGTATGATACTGTAATGGTACATATCACTATGTGTTTTTTAAAAAACATAACATTTTCACCACGAAAAGTAAACCTTAGTGCAAACTATGCATTATTTAATAATATTGATTCAATACTGGTTCATCAGTTGTAAAAAATGTACAATACAAGTGCAGGATGTTAATAAGGGAGACTGAAGAAGGGGGAAAGGAGCTTATGGGAATTTTCTATACTTTCAATTTTCCTCTGAACCTAAAACTGCACTGGCTGATTTACCTTGTTGTATGGCAGAAACCAGCAAAATATTGTAAAGGAATTATCCTCCAATTAAAAAGAAAAAAGATAAAAAATGCAAAAAGCAAAAAACTGTACTAAAATAAGTATTAATTTTTTTAAAAAAGAAAAATGACAAAAACAAATTTAAGGAAAGAAATGAGAAATCTTACCTCTGCATCTTATTATTGCACTTCTCTGGGAAATTTCCATAATATATTGAAGTAGTTAAAATATCCTAAATATTACAAGAGATAAAACACTTAAAATGATATATATACCTGGAGTCTAGGAACTATAAATTCTAATAAATGCTATTTTTGTTTATTATACTCCTGTGAGGGTTGCTATCTGAAAATCCACAATCAGAATTCAAATTCTATGAGATCATAATTTAAATAGCTTGAGAAAAATTAGAGATATTAAAATATTAATTGGACATTTCTTAACAGGTCATGGAAGCAATGACTGGAATTGATAAGGCAAAAATAAATAAAAATGGAATACATTTTAGAGTAAGCAAATAGACATTATTGAACAAATAAATAATGAAGTACAAGTTGATGAGCATGGGCATGCTCCTGCTTCTCTCTAATTTATTTCACCATCTCCAGAAAAAAAGAATGTAATTAAATTGTTAACAATACAAAAGTATATGTAAAAGCTTATTACAAATATGGATGCAGAGATGAGGGAAAATATGTAAAAATAATGTAATGTTTACAAGAAAGTCTGTGTCTGCAATTCGGAAGTACAGAAGACTCTTGCATGTGTACTTTCAGAACAATAGTCAATGAGAGCAAAGGGAAGAAATGCCAAAAGAACAAGGACAAATATTATTGCAATTTTCCACAATGGGAAGTAAGGGGATTCTAAAACTACATATCATTTAGCCAAAATGCTAGACATGTATTTTTGGCAAAATTCTAAAACAGATTATATATCAAACAGTTTATGAACATTTCACAACTATATTGTTGATCACTAGGCTCCAACACGAATTCACATGGTAAAAATGATATGAAAGTAATTGCCTTTCCATTTTCCTCGTGGCATGCATTAGGCCCATGGACTAGGGGGGCATAAATTTCATAACATCTTGAATTCAGCAAAGAATTTGGCAAAGATTGATATCAAAATGCTTTGTGTGATTATCTAAAATGTTGCCGGGATGAAAATGCTATTACATGAAATTTTTTGCTGAATAAGTAATTCTTGGTATAAATTTGTGGATATATTTGTGAATTAGTGTCGTATATCAGAAACAATCATGGAGCAGTTTCTAAAAACTGTGCTTAGATCCGGAGTCTACTGCAGATATACTAATTCAGGATGTCTGATTATGCCTAGATTATTTTAAATAATAACTTACAAAGGAATATAATGCAATTGATTTGTCCATTTTATCTGAGAAAATTAATACTATTTATAATTATTCTTTTAGTTCTGTGGCTGCAGCATTGTTTTATAAGTGATTTTATTGTATTTTTATACTATAGCTATTCCATCTATAATTAAAGCTATGATATTATTTTCAGTCTTTAGTTTAAACCTGATTTCCAAGTGTTTATTTTCAAATGAAATGCAGAGTAATCCTTTAAAAGATAAATATTACAGTTTTATCAGTCCTCTCAAAACACTTCAAGGACTTTGCCTCTCATATGGAATAAAAAAACCTTACCCATAAGCTTTAGTATAACTGAACACCTTTTCAGTTCTCAGATCTTAGCTACTAATGACTTTCCCATTCACTCCACTCAAGCCAGACTGGCCTGTTTTATTATTCTTCAAGTGGGACTGTCATCATATTAGTACTGTGGCATTTGCGTTTCTTTCTACCGTAGACATTCTCATGGATTGTTTTGTCCCTTAGTTATTTGATTTACTGACTATTTCCCACACAAGGATTTGTGTCTATTTTGTTCAATGCTGTATCCACAGACACTTTGTGGTATCTAACATATTAGGTGGAACATATATCAATAAGTGAATAGAAAAATAAAATGTTTTTGCTCTTATGTGCCCTAAAATATAATATGTGTTTTTACCTGAACTTAATCAGAATGTCAATTACATACATTTTTGATTCTAAGATTATATGAGACCACCATTCTATTTAATGTTTCCATCTTTGTAAAAATGTATATTTCTAAGAAATTTAACACTAAAGATATAAATACTTCCAAAGACTATATGTCTTAGTCATGTGATTGCTTTATTTAAAATCCTGCCACTTACTTTTCTAATTTACATGTGTCTTTCCTATTGATATATTTGAGAGCATATTGATACAGATTTAATTGATACTTTCTGAAAAAACTGTTAAAAAAATATGTTTTATGTCATAATGTTATCCATCATATTTAACATTTTAAAGATTTCTAAAATTCCAATCTATACTTTCAAATTGGCATTAGGATAAATAGGTTTTAAAATCAAAGAAATAATTTTAATACAAATTGGATCACACAGGTAAGTGTAAGGGTTAAAACTGTAAGAAATCTTGAAAGAAAGCATAGAGCAGGTCTTAGTGACTTGTGTTAGTTAATTAAAAGCACAACTGACAAAACGTTAATTGGACTACTTTGAAACTTAAAAAAAATCAAATATGAAAAGATAACTCACAGAATGGGAGAAAATATTTTCAAATCTTATTAAAAACTTTTGCCCAGTGTACGTTAAAGGCACACACATAGACACATGCAACTCAAGAAGAAAAAAGAACACAATTTAAAAATTAGAAAAGGATATTAGATATTTACTAAAGGAAGATATATGAATGGCCAGTGAGCACATGAAATGATACTTAAAATCATTAGTCATTAGGGAAATGAAAATCAAAACAACAATGATACCACACATGCACTAAAATGAATAAAAAGGAAAAGTATAACCAATGTTTTGACAAGAAATTAGAGAAAATGGAACCCTTATTCTGTGCTGATGGAAATGTAAAATAATACAGCTGCTTTGTAAAACATTTTAACCATTCTTCAAAATATTAAACTGTAAGACCAAGCAATTCCATTTCTAGACATATACCTCAATTTGATGAAAACATTCTTAAAAAAAAATTGAGCACAAATATTTATAGCAGCACTATTAATGTTAATAAAAATGAAAACAATTCAAATATTTATTAACTGATGAGTGGATAAAAATAAGATATATCCATAGGATTAAATATGACCTTCCTAAGAGGTGTTAGCAGTAAGGAATCCACCTCCCAGTGCAGGAGACATGAGAGATGTGGGTATGAAAGATCCCCTGGAGAAGGAAATGGCAACCCACTCTTGCATTCTTGCCTAGAAAATCCTGTGGGCAGAAGAGCCTAGTGAGCTGCAGTCCATGGGGTCATAAAGAGTCAGACACAATTGAGCACAGGACATATAATTAAATATAATTAGCATTAAAAATAGCATGATAATATATGCTAAAACCCCTGGCATGCTGCAGTCCATGGGGTCACAAAGAGTCAGACACAATTGGGTGACTGAACAACAACATATGCTGGAACATGGTTAAACCTTGAAAATATTATATTAAATGAAGAAAATCAGTAACCATTCTATTTCATGTTGCCATACTGATAAACACATATTTAATGATAAGAAATTTCTCAGTCACAAAATTCCACACCATATGTTTTCTCTTATATTTCCAAAATAGGCAAATTCAAAAAGATGAAAACTAAATTAGTAGTTCTAGGGGAGGAAGGGAAAGGGAAGAGTGGAAAGTGGTTGCTAACGGGTAACCTGTAACATGAAAGTGAAGGAAAAAAAAAAAAGTACTGCACAATGCTGTGAAATATACCAAAAAAAACAAAAACAAAAACAAAAAACCCAAGCTGAATTATACACTGTAGAAGATGTATTTTATGATATGTGAATTGTATCTCAATAAAGCTGTTTAAAAATCCAATGAATGACATAGTGACTGTTGTCGTTCACCTGCTAAGTTGTGTTCTATTCTTTGTGACCCCATGGACTGTGGCATACCAAGCTCCTCTGTACTCCACTATTTCCCAAAGTTTGCTCAAATGCATATCCACTGAGTCAGTGATGCTGTCTAACATGTCACCCCCTTCTCCTCCTGCCCTCAATATTTCCCAGCATAAGGGTCTTTTTCAGTGAGTTGGCTCTTCTCATCAAGTGGCCAAAGTATTGGAGTTAACAGCTTCAGCATCAGTCCTTCCAATGATAGACTGACTGGTTTGATCTCCTTGTAGTGACTGATTATCTAATATTCTCTTGCAAGGTGAAAATACGTAAAACCTCTGGAGAAGCTTCCATTTATTTTTGAGTAGGAATTTTTTTTTTTTTGTAAGGATGATAATAAGAGGTTATCTTTTTTCAGTGGAGTAATGGATGGGATTAAAGGCTTCTACTTTCATTGCCTTCCTCTGAGAAGGGTGTCTTCTCATGGATTCTAGTGAATTCTATATGCATAAACCATACTTTGCCTATGTGAAACTACACACTAAATACACCTTAATCATTCTTTGGTTGTTGTCTTCTCTAAAGTCTCTAAAGTTTGTGGTGTGGCTGGAGAGCGCTGTTGTTCTTGAGTCACTTGATAAAACCAATCATATATGTTTCTGAGCAATCCAACCTAATGGTTTTGGTGGAAGATGGAACACAGACTAAAATAAGCACAATATATGAAGCATTAGAAGTGCAAAAAATCAAAGGCTGTGATGTGCAGAAGATTGTGCCGTCGTTAACGCTGGGCTGCTGTCGCTTCAGTCATATCCAACTCTTAGAGACCCCAAGGACTGCGGCCCACCAGGCTCCTCCGTCCATGGGATTTTCCAGGCAAGAGTGCTGGAGTGGGGGGCCATTGCCATGGTTAATAGTGTATTGATATTTTTAAGAATCTAGAGACAGAGAGGCACAGATGGGAAATCTGAGTCATGGGCATAGTAAATTCTAGAATTGCGAATATGCTGCTAAGATACTAGCCATGAGAGCTATATTGCATACTAAAAGGCAAAAAACAGTGTTCTTTTCACTTGAGGCTTCTAGTTTCCCTTATTTCCAAAGAATCTTTCAAATTAAACTCTATAATCTGAGATAATGTAGCATATAGTTCTGCAAGCAAAAGGTGTATACATAGTAAGTCATCTTTTTCTTTTGTTCCCTTTTTTCTTTTGGCTATACATGAATATCAAAATTCTCATATATATATATATATTAATAAAATCTACTCTCTTAAAGAAACTTTGAAAATATATTCTTTATTACTCCCACCCAAAGCCAAATACACTTTTTTAAAGGTTTCTTATACTTTGATTTTTTATTAAGCTTAATCAAATCTTGAGACACTATTTTAAGGTTAATTATAACAAAATCTCGAGCTTCTTTTAAAAATCTCATCTAAGACCATTTTCTATTTTCATATTCGATCTCTTTTTTTTTGGTCAAATGTAATTTCTGTTTTAATGATAGTATTTATATAATTGACATTATCTTTTAAAATTTATCCTTAAAGCAGAGAAGTTATCATTTGTTCTTTCATTCTGGTTTCCCCCCACGAACTGATGTAACATCTGAAATACAGGGAAACTGCTGCTGCTGCTAAGTCGTGTCTGACTCTGTGCGACCCCATAGACGGCAGCCCACCAGGCTCCCCCGTCGCTGGGATTCTCCAAGCAAGAACATTGGAGTGGGTTGCCATTTCTTTCTCCAATGCATGAAAGTGAAAAGTGAAAGTGACGTCGTTCAGTCATGTCTGACTCTTCAGGACCCCATGGACTGCAGCCTACCAGGCTCCTCTGTCCATGGGATTTTCTAGGCAAGAGTACTGGAGTGGGTTGCCATACAGGGAAACTAAAAAGATTTAATTATTGCTTTCACTAGATTAGATAAATACCAGAAATTTAGTTTGTGTTTGTGGTTTCCTCCGTAAATTTCGGTTCTCTGCACCCCCACTACCCCTCCATGGACACAAAATAAACTAAATGACTTATGGATGATTTTTGGCCTTATATAATTTCTCAGAGTTTTTTTTTTTTTTTTTTTAATGCTTAGCTGTGAAACGTTTTAAAACTTAACTGGAAGAATAACATAAAATAAATAATCTGTAAAATAAATTAATACTTTGTTGTTTAACCTTAAATTTCTGCTCACTCAGATAGTAATTCCTTTCTTTTCAAAGCAGTTTCTCAGCATTTTAGAATCCCTTTTAACACAAATCAAAAACCATAGTTTTATAATAACCTATAAATTATCCAGTCCTTAATATAGATCAGTTCAGTTCAGTTCAGTTCAGTCGCTCAGTCATGTCCATCTTTGCGACCCCAGGCCTCCCTGTCCATCACCAACCCCCAGAGTTCACTCAAACTCACGTCCATCGAGTCAGAGACGCCATCCAGCCATCTCATCCTCTGTCGTCCCCTTCTCCTCCTGCCCCCAATCCCTCCCAGCATCAGAGTCTTTTCCAATGAGTCAACTCTTCGCATGAGGTGGCCAAAATACTGGAGTTTCAGCTTCAGCATCACCCAGGACTGATCTCCTTTAGGATGGACTGGTTGGATCTCTTTGCCGTCCAAGGGACTCTCAAGAGTCTTCTCCAACACCACAGTTCAAAAGCATAAATTCTTTGGTGCTCAGCTTTCTTCTCAAACAGGATGACCTTACTTTTACTCTGAGGGCATTTGATAATGTCTGGAGATAAGTTTGATTGTCAACAACCAGGGTGAAGTGTTGCTCTGGCATGTAGAAAGCAAAGGTCAGAGATGCTGCTGCTAAATATCCAACAAACACAGGGCAGTCCCCCACAATCATAAGTATCCAGCCTGGACCATCTAAAGTGCCATTGTTAGGAAACCCTGTTATGGAAATTTATTACAAATGAACATCCCAACTGTATGACATTCTGAAAAAGGCAAAAAAAACCATGGGAACAGTAAGAAGATAAATGGTTTCCAGGGATTATGGGAAAGATGAAGAGACAGGCCACAGAAAATTTTTAAGCCAGTCAGACTATGCTGTATGATATTGCACTGGTGGATATATGTCATTTTACACTTGTTGAAATCCATAGAATGTACAATGTCAAGGGTGAAACTTCAGGTAAACTATGGATTTTAGATAATAATGATGTGTCACTATAGGTTTATTAATTGAAAAATATATGCCTCTCTGATGAAGGATATCAGAAGTGCAGAAGGCTGTGGGTGTGTGGAACAGAGAACATAGGGATGCTCTTTATTTCCCCCCTCATTTTGTTTGAATCTAAAACTTATCTAAAATGTGAAGTTTCTCTCTCTCTCTTTATATACAAAGGATACAAATGAACAGCCAGAGGAAGAGATATGGAGGGAGAGGTCCTGATGGGTATTCAGACAAGAGCTTCTTTGACAGCAGAGGATGCCACACTTCTGGAAGCTGCTTGAACCCATGTTGTTTAGAGTATTTATGGAGGTTCCATTGTTTAGGCATGACTATTAACTCAGTCTCTAGTGCCTTTCTCTTCATTGGAGGGCAAAGCAAGCTTGCAACCCTATGAACTGTGTAGCTCACCAGGCTACTCTGTTCATGGAATTTTCCAGTTTCCTCCTCCAGAGGATCTTCCCCACCCAGGGATTGGATCCATGGATTGAACCCACATCTCTTGTGTCTCCTGCATTGGCAGGCAGATTCTTTACCAGTGGTGCCACCTGGAGGTCTCTTTATACACACATATATAAAATGCACTTTATTAGTTTCCTAGGGTGGCTGTAACAAAATACCACAAACCTGGTAGCATAAAACAGAAATTTATTTTCATAGGGGTCTGGAGAACAGTTGATTCTAGTTCAGTTCAGCCACTCAGTCATGTCTGACTCTTTGAGACCCCCATGGACTGCAATATGCCAGGCCCTCCTGTCCATCACCAACTCCTGTAGTTTATTCAAACATAAGTCCACTGAGTTGGTGATGCCATTCAACCATTTCATCCTCATCATCCCCTTCTCCTCCTGCCTTCAATCTTTCCCAGCATCAGGGTCTTCTCCAATGAATCAGTTCTCCCCATTAGGTGGTTGAAGTATTGGTTTCAGCTTTTAGCATCAGACCTTCCAATGAATATTCAGGATTGATTTCCTTTAGCATGGACTGGGTGGATCTCCTTGCAGTCCAAGGGACTCTCAAGAGTCTTCTCAAACACCACGGTTCAAAACCATCAATTCTTTGGAACTCAGTTTATTAATAGTCCAACTCTCACATCCATACATGACTATTGGAAAAACCATACCCTTGACTAGATGGATCCTTGTTGTCAAAGTAGTGTCTCTGCTTTTGAATGTGCTGTCTATGTTGGTCATAACTTTGCTTCCAATGAGCAAGTGTCTTTTAATTTCATGGCTGGACCTAACGTAAGCAGAAGATATTAAGAAGAGGTGGCAAGAATACACGGAAGAACTGTACAAAAAAGTAGCTCTTTGCCACCAAGAAAATCACAATGGTGTGATCACTCAGCTAGAGCCAGACATCCTGGAATGTGAAGTCAAGTGGGCCTTAGAAAGCATCACTACAAACAAAGCTAGTGGAGGTGATGGAATTCCATTTGAGCTATTTCAAATCCTGAAAGATGATGCTGTGAAAGTGCTGCGCTCTGTATGCCAGCAAATTTGGAAAACTCAGCAGTGATCACAGGACTGGAAAAGTTTCATTTTCATTCCAATCCCAAAGAAAGGCAATGCCAAAGAATGGTCAAACTACCGCACAATTGCACTCATCTCACATGCTAGTAAAGTAATGCTCAAAATTCTCCAAGCCAGGCTTCAGCAACACGTGAACCGTGAACTTCCAGATGTTCAAGCTGGTTTTAGAAAAGGCAGAGGAACCAGAGATCAAATTGCCAACATCTGCCGGCTCATCAAAAAAGCAAGAGAGTTCTGGAAAAACATCCATTTCTGCTTTATTGACTATGCCAAAGCCTTTGACTGTGTGGATCACGATAAACTGTGGAAAATTCTGAAAGAGATAGGAATATCAGACCACCTGACCTGGAGCTTGAGAAAGCAGGTCAGGAAGCAACAGTTAGAACTGGACATGGAACAACAGACTGCTTCCAAACAGGAAAAGGAGTATGTCAAGGCTGTATATTGTCACCCTGATTCTTTAACTTCTATGCAGAGTATATCATGAGAAATGCTGGGCTGGAAGAAGCACAAGCTGGAATCAAGATTGCCGGGAGAAATATCAATAACCTCAGATATGCAGATGACACCACCCTTATGGCAGAAAGTGAAGAGGAACTAAAAAGCCTCTTGATGAAAGTGAAAGAGGAGAGCGAAAATGTTGGCTTAAACTCAACATTCAGAAAACTAAGATCATGGAATCTGGTCCTATCACTTCATGGGAAATAGATGGATAAACTGGAAACAGTGGCTGACTATTTTTTGGGGTTCCAAAATGACTGAAGATGGTGATTGCAGCCATGAAATCAAAAGACACTTACTCCTTGGAAGAAAAGTTATGACCAACCTAGATAGCATACTCAAACGCAGAGACATTACTTTGCCAACAATGGTCCGTCTAGTCAAGGCTATGGTTTTTCCAGTAGTCATGTATGGATTTGAGAGTTGGACTGTGAAGAAAGCTGAGCACTAAAGAATTGATGCTTTTGAACTGTGGTGTTGGAGAAGACTCTTGAGAGTCCCTTGGACTGCAAGGAGATCCAACCAGTCCATTCTGAAGGAGATCAGCCCTGGGATTTCTTTGGAAGGAATGATGCTAAAGCTGAGACTCCAGTACTCTGGTCACCTCAAATGAAGAGTTGACTCACTGGAAAAGACTCTGATGCTGGGAGGGATTGGGGGAAGGAAGAGAAGGGGACAACAGAAGATGAGATGGCTGGATGGCATCACTGACTCGATGGACGTGAGTCTGACTGAACTCCAGGAGTTGGTAATGGACAGGGAGGCCTGGCGTGCTGCGATTCATGGGGTTGCAAAGAGTCGGACAAGACTGAGCAACTGAACTGAACTGAACTGAACTTACTAACATGTGAATTGAGTGCAATTGTGTCGTAGTTTGAGCATTCTTTGACATTGTGTTTCTTTGAGACCAGAAGTCAGAAATCAGTGTGTTGGTTGGGCCATGCATACTTGTTCTGAAACCTATAGGTGAATCATTTCTTGTTTCTTTTTGTCTTTGGATTGGTTTCTGGCAATCTTTGGTGTTTCTCAGTTTATAGCTGCTCCAATCTCTGACTTCATCATTACTGACATTTATGTACATGTCTCTGTGTCTTCACACAAATGTCTCCTTATAAAGCCACTGGTCATAATGGGTTAATGACCCACCTTACTCCAACGTGACTTCACCTTAATCAATTACACTGGCAATGACCTTATTTCCAAAGAAGGCACATTCTTTGATATTAGGGGTTTGGGTGGAGGGGGCACAATTCAACCCATAGCAGTTATCATGACTACATAGTTGTTTACTTATGGCTTCTGTGTTGTGGTTAGCAGCTCAGTCATGTCCAATTTTTTGTGACCCTTTGGACTATAGCCCACCAGGCTCCTCTGTTCATGGGATTTCCCAGTCAAGAATACTGGAGTGGGTTGGCATTTCCTCTGATGCCACCTAAACCCAGTTTCTGCCCATCTGCTCCTCATTCATTCTACAGAGGCCATATGGGCCTCACTGTTGCTCTGTAAACATACCAAAAATGTTTCTACACCAGAGACTTTGCACTTGTGATTTTTTTTTTTTCTTGTAGTACCCTTCCCTGGCGATAGTTATGTGCCTCATTTCTTCAGTTCATGCAGATCTCAGCTCAGATACAATCATCTGAGAATTTCTTCTTTGGCCAAACATGCTGCCACACTGTGTCTTCTTTATTTCTCATCATAGTTTGTTTGATGAGTGTTTTTATTTAATATATATCTCCATTCAAGAAAACAGGGGAATATTGTATCTCAAGACAGTAGAATAGCTTGACACATGGTATGTACTTAAGGATTTACATTAAATGAGTGAAGGATAAAAGTCTGAGGAGGTAAGCAATAAATACGTCACTCAGCAGCCTAAGGTTAACCTAGAAACTCTCATACTCATTGCCACTGTGCAGCTCTAGTGCTATTCTCTGTGTCTTCCTTAATTAATGACTGGTTTCTCTCTTATTAGACTGAAGAGTTTTTTTTTTTTTCCCCCTCCTGATTTTGTTCCTAAAGTTAGAGATTAGAGGAATAAAATCCCTTATATTTTCAAAGTTTCTTTTTCTTTTTTTTCCCCCTAAATATTCTTTCACTTCAGTTCAGTTCAGTTGCTCAGTCATGTCCAACTCTTTGCAACCCCATGAATCGCAGCATGTCAGGCTTCCCTGTCCGTCACCAACTCCCAGAGTTTACTCAAACTCATGTCTATCCAGTCAGTGATGCCATCCAGCCATCTCATCCTCTGTCGTCCCCTTCTCCTCCTGCCCCCAATCCCTCCCAGCATCAGAGTCTTTTCCAATGAATAAACTCTTCACATGAGGTGGCCAAAGTATTGGAGTTTCAGCTTTAGCATCAGTCCCTCCAATGAACACCCAGGACTGATCTCCTTTAGGATAGACTGGTTGGATCTCCTTGCAGTCCAAGTGACTCTCAAGAGTTTTCTCCAACATCACAGTTCAAAAGCATCAATTCTTCGGTGCTCAGCTTTCTTCACAGTCCAACTCTCAAATCCATACATGACCACAGGAAAAACCATAGCCTTGACTAGACGGACCATTGTTGGCAAAGTAATGTCTCTGCTTTTGAGTATGCTATCTAGGTTGGTCATAACTTTTCTTCCAAAGAGTAAGCGTCTTTTAATTTCATGGCTGCAATCACCATCTTCAGTCATTTAGGAGCCCCCCAAAATAGTCAGCCACTGTTTCCACTGTTTATCCATCTATTTCCCATGAAGTGATAGGACCAGATGCCATGATCTTAGTTTTCTGAATGTTGAGTTTAAGCCAAGTTTTTCAATCTCCTCTTTTACTTTCAACAAGAGGCTTTTTAGTTCCTCATCACTTTCTGCCATAAGGGTGGTGTCATCTGCATATCTGAGGTTATTGATATTTCTCCCAGCAATCTTGATTCCTTCTTGTGCTTCTTCCAGCCCAGCGTTTCTCATGATGTACTCTGCATTTAAGTTAAATAAGCAGACTGACAGTATACAGCCTTGACGTACTCCTTTTCTTATTTAACCACCATTAAAAGCATATAATATGTGTGCCTGTGTGTGTATTAAGTTGCTTCAGTTGTGCCAATTCTTTGTGACCCTATGGACTGTAGCCTGCTGGATTCCTCTCTCCAGGAGATTCTCCAAGCACGAATACAGGAATGGGTTATCATTTCCTACTCCAGAGGATCTTCCCAACCCAGGGATCAAACTTGCTGTAATTATATCTCCTGCATTGGCAGGTGGGTTCTTTACCTTAGTGCCACCTTGGAAGCTCAGTAAAATGTGTATATAGATGGAAAGTATGTACTGTAATTCATAACATATAAAGAGTTAATATTCAAAATAATTTTACACCATTTACAATTTTATAAATTAGAGAGAGAGAGATTTTGTACAACTGAAATTATGTAAGTTAAATGTGAAGATTATTTGACGGCAATCTGTTCCTGACAAGGCATCATGACATCACCCTCAAGTTCACATCCCTTGTGGTAATTGTGTTTGTTCAGTTTTTTTTTTTTCCTTTTTCATAATGATGCACTGTTTTTAAGTGAGACCAAGGTAGTTCATTCACCAAAGTTAACCTTTTTTTTTTATTAGACTACACATGAATATTTGTGCTCCTTTTTTATCATAATATCCCTAGTCAAATATCTGGTTCATTTGATCAAACCTTTCATTTAATTGGCCCCTTGAGAGCAGCTTTCCCCATAGGCTACACTGTGAAATCCTTGGCAGGACCAGCTAGCAGCAAACAGAACGCCACTCCCAAATTATACCTGCTGATGACCTACTGATGTTACCAAACAGAGCAGTCAACTTACATAAATTGGATTATACAAAATTCCTATTTATTTATGAAATTGTAGATGCTTCACACTACCTCTTGCCCCTCAGGACACATTGCTTTTCCATTTTAATCACTAGCCCATAAAAGTAGAGGAGAACTTTTGTTCCTTTTCTCCTTACTATATAACTATGAAACCATGGGTTCAGAAAAAAACTTAGCAACTGTAAAACAACAATAAAGCCTGCCACACAATTCCTTCCTATTAGAATCACAGGATTATGTTAACATTGTTCAAAAACATACAGCTTTTTTTGAGTAACCACATCCTCCTGAACAAATTGCAATGCTTTCTATAAAAGGGGAAGCCTATTTCACATTCCCTACTTATTATAATAGTTCTAAATCACTTTCTCAAGACTTTCATGTACTTCCTAATTCCTTCTTTCTAATCTCCCTAGACATACTACTTAATTGTGGTCTATAACTTATCCTTGAAACTGAGCATCTTTCCTATTCCTCTTGATGTGATCTTGGTGCCCTTCAGCGATGAACTTGGATAATCTCCTCAGCTATATAACCCCCAGTTGCCTGGTATAAATATCCTGCTTGTTTCTGCAATTCCAAGGATACTTCTCCCCAGCATTCCCATGTGTGGGGGAGATACCACCGACTTCAAGAATTTAGAACTGGGCAGACCTAATAGGTATTGTGATTCACATATTTTTCATAGAAAATAAGCCTTTCTCTCCCCTTCCTTCTATTTAATCTGCATACAAACACAGATCCAGGCCCCTTGCTATTCATAAATATTCTTGTAATGCTCTGAACAAACAAGACATTTCCATCTATAGGCTATGCACAACTACTTGTTTTCTCAATAGTGAAGGGAGTTAGCTCATCTGTCCATATGGTCACAGCATCCTCCTGTGACTAGAGAGAGGCATTCATGAAACAGCTGTCCAGCTTTAAAAGCTCCTGCTTTGAAATAGAACAAACCCCACAATCTGGAAACAAACCCCAAGACTAGGTCTGTTTTAGGATTTCTCTAATGAAGAGGAATAAATATGCTGAAAGAAGCCAACTAGATCTAAAGCTATGCTGTTTTTCCTTAAACGTGCTTTTAAGTTTCATAAAAATGTCTCAGGTTTGAGAATTTCCTGTGTCAACATTTTAAGTCTTCAGAAAAGAAAATGATGATTTCAGTAACACTCCCCAAAGAACCAAAGCAACAATATTAGGAAGGAATTGAATTTGACCTGTTTGTCTTTAATCCTCAGTGTATAAGCAACGTCATAGAAATTTATAATTTTGTATCATTCTCTGTCTGATGAATTATTTTTCTCTAAATAGCTACTTGAATCAAGGCATGGAGTGCTTTCATTTCCCCCTAGAATTTATTTTTTGCAGCACATATCCATCCCTTTCTCAATTCATGGCTCCAAGTATCCACTTATCCACTTCCTATTGCTATATATTTGCATTTTCTAGGGCTTACCAAATATAGAATTATTCAGTAGGCATTTTTTAGATGTCTGGCTTTCTTTGTTCAGCACTATTTTTTTTAAAAAATCAATCCATGTTTCACCTACCAGTAGTTTGCTCATTTTCGTTGCTGAGTACAGTTTTTGAATATCCCACCATTTGTTTAACCATTCACATATTCTTGGGCAATTGGAATGTTTCCATTTTAGGAACATTACTGATAAAACTGACAAGAATTCCTGTACAAGTTGTTATGTAGACGTCTATCTATATTTCCTTTGAATAACCATCTAGGTGTGGGTTTGCTAAGTTGTATGGTAAGAACTGGAGAAGAAAATGGCAACCCACTCCAGTATTCTTGCCTGGAAAATTCCATGGACAAAGGAACCTGGTGGACTACAGTCCATGGGGTTGCAAGAGTTGGACACAATTTAGCAACTAAACCACCAACGCCAGAGTAAGCATACGGTTAAGTTGATGAGATGTACTGATATGCAATCTTATAACAGGGTATGAGAATTCTAGTTATTCCAAATTGTAATTAATACTCAAAAATTTAGTATCTACAGTGCACAATATTTGGTTATATCTAAGAGACATATTAGATATTATATTTTTGAGTGCCTAAAGTTTTCTTCCTTTTATGAAAACATTCTTTAATGAGTGTTGTTCTGACAGGTAGTTAATTTTATTATAGTTCAACGTGTTCCATAGACGTGTTTCTAAGCTTTATTAGCATGAGTTTTAAAGCAGTAACCTTTATTTTAGAAGTAGAATAGCTTCAAGATCGGGCATTCTGGAATGTTTCAGATCTTTAATGAGGTCACCTCACTCTTGCTGTATACTTTATCTTGGGTAGAAGGAACAATGCCCCCTAAATATGCCTCTTTGACAAGTGAATTACTTTGAGCTGATTATTTTGGGCAACTGTAGACACAGGAGGGACTCTAAAAACAAAGTTGTTCAATCACCAAGTCATGTTTGACTCTTTGAGACCCCTTGAACTGCAGCATACCAGGCTTCCTTGTCTTTCACCATCTCCTAGAGTTTGCTCAAACTCATGCCCATTGGGTTTGTGATGCCCTCCAACCATCTCATCCTCTGTCACCCTCTTCTCCTCCTGTCTTCAATCATTTCAAGCATCAAGATATTTTCTAATGAGTCAGCTCTTCACATCAGGTGGCCAAAATATTAGAGCTTCTGCTACAGCATCAGTCTTTCCAATGGATATTCGGGACTGATTTCATTTAGGAATGAATGGTTTGAACTCCTTGCTATCAAAGGAACTCTCAAGAGTCTTTTCCAGCATCACAATTTGGAAGCAACAGTCCTTGGGGATCAGTATTCTTTATGGTCCAACTTTCACATCCATATGTGACCACTGGAAAAACATAGCTTTGACTAGTTGGGCCTTTGTTGGCAAAGTAGTGTCTTTGCTTTTAAATATGTTGTCTAGATTTGTAATAGCTTTTCCTCCAAAGAAAAGCATCTTTTAATTTCATCGCAGCAGTCACCATGCACAGTGAATTTTAGAGCCCAAGAAAGAAAATTCTGTCACTGTTTCCTCTTTTTCCCCATCTATTTGCCATGAAGTGATGATACCAGATGCCATGATCTTAGTTTGCTGAATGTCGAGTTTTAAGCCAGTTTTTCAGTCTCCTCTTTTACCATCATCAAGATGGTCTTCAGAATTTATCTTTTTGTAAAGGAAATTTGCATGAGAAAGATGAGTTTTATCAGGAAGAGTGTTATTACTAGAGATCATTTCTTTCTTTAACCTGAGAGAATTATCTGCAAGACAGGTAACATTAATTACCAAACTTTTCCTTTTCACATTTCCCCATGAATTTCCTTCCTCCTTTTGAAGCCCCAGGTCCCTATCCCTTTCCTAAACTGAGTGAAGCCTCAATCATCTAGTAGATTTTTATAACCTGCTAAGTCTCTTCAGTCGTGTCTGACTCTATGCAACCCCCACAGATGGCAGCCCACCAGGCTCCCCTGTCCCTGGGATTCTCCAGGCAAGAACGCTGGAGTGGTTGCCATTTAATAATCTAGCAGGATATTATGGTGTGTTCCTGGATAGACCTTTCCCCCACATCCTCTGCCATAGCTCCTCTCTGAAGTATATACATAATAATAATCTCATGCATAGTTCCTGGGTGTTTCATGTGCTAAAAACTGTCTCCAATGGAAGAAATTCACTATTTGATGATCATGAATACCATAGGCCCCATACTTTCTGTCACCTTAATCATCATCAATCGATGAAAGAATTGTGCAGGAGATGAACACATACTCCGGGATACCCTTCCCTAAACTTGCCCTTAAAAATACTTCCTGAAATTTTTCTGGGACTTTGGGGTTTTTTGGTCATGAATCACTTGTTCTCCTCACATGGCCTTGCAATAAACCTTTCTCTGTCCCAAGCCCTGAAGTTTCAGTATCATTTGGCCTTACTGTGCCTGGGTCATACAAACTTGGATTCAGTAAATTGTGAGCCTCATATCATTGCGGGGCAGCCATAAGTACATGCACACATAATTAATTTGTTTCTGTCCTGTTAATCTGTCTCATATTATAAGGAGGTCTCTGTAAAGAACATAAAGGGGCAGAAGGGAAATTATTTTTCCTTCTCTACACCTAGTATGTGACCAAACTTCGAGAGATCGTTAGGCAAATTTCTGGAATTTTCCTCTGGGTCTCTTTCTCTGTTCTGTAAATTTCATCTTCCTTCATGTTCCCGAATTCTGACACATCTTATCTAATATCTGTTAATGAGTCATTCATCTTCTTTTGTATTCTATTCTGTCTCTAAGTGGAAGTGGAAATGTATCTCCAGACAAATAAGCAGCTCAGGAAATTGTAGGCTTCAGCTAGTTTGTTTTTCTTTCCACTGTGATATCTGAGTCCATCAACTATTGTTATCCATTAAGCTGTGCAGTCATAGGTTGAGACTTCATGAGGCCCAGCAAAGAAGAGACTCTGGGGAAAAAAATAACATGGAAAGAACAGCTAGAGGGAGTACTTAGAGTTTTGAGACACCTGAGTTCCATAAAAGAGTAAAGTGACCCCACTGAACCCCTAGGACATTTAACAAACACTTTAGAATGCCCTGCTTGAGAGCAGGGCTAAACTAGACCCAGAATAAAGATTGACTATATCTACACTAAAGGACTTCTATGCAGAGTACATCATGAGAAGTGCTGGGCTGGATGAAGCACAAGCTGGAATCAAGATTGCTGGGAGAAATATCAATAACCTCAGATATGCAGATGATACCACCCTTATGGTAGAAAGTGAAGAAGAATTAAAGAACCTCTTGATGAAAGTGAAAGAGGAGAGTGAAAAAGTTGGCTTAAAACTCAACATTCAGAAAACTAAGATCATGGAATCTGGTCCCATCACTTCATTTCAAATAGATGGGGAAACAATGGAAACACTAAGAGACTGTATTTTTTTGTGCTCCAAAATAACTGTAGATGGTGACTGCTGCCATGAAATTAAAAGACGCTTATTCCTTGGAAGAAAAGTTATGACCAACCTAGACAGCATATTAAAAAGCTGAGACATTACTTTGCCAACAAAAGTCCATCTAGTCAAACCTCTGGTTTTTCCAGTAGTCAAATATGGATGTGAGAGTTGAATTATAAAGAAAGCTGAGCACCGAAGAATTGATGCTTTTGAACTGTGGTATTGGAGAAGACTCTTGAGAATCCCTCGGACTGCAAGGAGATCCAACCAGTCCATCCTAAAGGAGATCAGTCCTGAGTGTTCATAGGAAGGACTGATGTTGAAGCTGAAACTCCAATACTTTGGCCACCTGATGTGAAGAGCTAACTCATTTGAAAAGATCCTGATGCTGGGAAAGATTGAAGGCATGAGGAGAAGGGGACGACAGAGGATGAGATGGTTGGATGGCATCACTGACTCAATGGACATGTTTTTGAGTAAACTCTGGGAGTTGGTGATGGACAGGGAGTCCTGGCATGCTGCAGTTCACAGAGTCACGAAGTGTTGGGTATGAATAAGCGACTTAATGGAACTGAACTGAACACACTCATTCAAAAAAACTACTGAGACACAGAATACTGCCTGAATTAGGTCTTCTCTAAATATTCATTTGATTCATGTGAGTATGACATATTTACTAAAAGATTTAGTTCCTTCAAAAGTAATCAGGTTGTCACTTCAGAAAACAAAGCATTTGCAAAATAACCTAATGTCCTCTTGTCTAAGGGTTCAAGTGCCCATTTGAACACTGAAGAACTGAAAAGAGTTCTCTTGGAATGCAGTTCTGCTCGAAAGAGCTTACTGGTCAGAGAAAGGAGCAAGACCTATCCTTCCACAATTCAGCATTATATTGATGCTCCAGCATCTCATCACCAATCCTGAGGAACTGAACTTCTTCTGGAGTAAATAAAGGTTAGTACTGATGATGATAGATGGATCTCTCCTACGATGCCCACCTATGATTTACCTGGGGTCAAATTTCTGGAAACAATTGAAAAGTAGAGCACCTCTATCCTGTATAGCACTGTAAGGTCTCCAGATTTAACAGGTACTATACTTGGAAGGAAAGTTATAACCTAGATAGCATATTAAAAAGCAGAGACATTACTTTGCCAACAAAGGTCTGTCTAGTGAAGGCTGTGGTTTTTCCAGTGGTCATGTCTGGATGTGAGAGTTGGACTGTGAAGAAAGCTGAGCACCGAAGAATTGATGCTTTTGAACTGTGGTGTTGGAGAAGACTCTTGAGGGTCCCTTGGACTGCAAGGAGATCCAACCAGTCCATTCTGAAGATCAGTCCTGGGTGTTCATTGGAGGGACTGATGCTAAAGCTGAAACTCCAATACTTTGGCCACCTCATGTGAAGAGTAGACTGATTGGAAAAGACTCTGATGCTGGGAGGGATTGGGGGCAGGAGGAGAAGGGGACAACAGAGGATGGGATGGCTGGATGGCATCACCGACTGGATGGACATGAGTTTGAGTAAACTCTGGGAGTTGGTGATGGACAGGGAGGCCTGGTGTGCTGCGATTCATGAGGTTGCAAAGAGTCGGACACGACTGAGTGACTGAACTGAACTGATTACCAGTAATCTGCTTGTTAGCTGAAAGGTCCGGCACCTGTCTGGACTCCAAGGATGATTTGAGAGAAAGTGTAAGCCATATTTCTGCTCAACACCAGTCTGAAGTTAGAGGTCTGAGAAAGAATAATGTGCATATACATGGAATCCAAGTCTTAGAGGACATCAAGAAAGGGATTTTCAAATTAATTTTTGTACAATCTAGATATTCAAATGAACATACAGTTACTGCAGCTTTTCTAAATAAAACTGGTTAAAAGTAGGGATCAGTGTTCAAGACAGATTTTCAGACTTTTCCAAAGCTATAAATTCTATTGGTTTCTCCTGTTAGACTTATTGTCAGGAAAATGAAAGAGAACTCTGGTGTCTCTTCCTGTTCCTACAAGGGCAGCAGTCCTATTGGATTAGGTCCTTATCCTTATGACCTCATTTAATCTTAATTATCACCTTAAAGGCCCTATCTCCGAATACAGTCACATTGGGTGTTAGTGCTATACATGTGAGCTTTGAGGAAACACTTCAATCCATAGCAACCACTGTTACAGACATCTAAATAAGTTAAATGCAGAACCAGAGCATTAAGTGTAAAAGTTGCAAAAATTATTTTTAAAAATTAAAAAAATTAAAAACCATACATTACCAAACTATTTGGAGAATATTTTAATGTTCTACATACTATAATACATTTATTAAACTATAATGAAAGCAGGAAAATTATAAAATCTATATTTGCCAACCTTCACTGTAGTGAGATGAAGATGCTACAGCTGAAGGCACAGGAGATCTGCAATAAGGATATTATTCTATTGCTTAATTGACTGTAAATATATGACAATTTATCTTATTATTCATAGCAACTTGTATTTCAAATTCTACTTCTTATCCTAATGTTATAAAATATATTCTTAATTCAGATATACTAAAATTTAAAAAAAAATCATGTTATTATTAAAGAAACATAAAATACCCCTTTATACTAGTGGTATTTTACAATTCAGATTATGAAATAATCTCTCTATAGAATTGTTTTAGTATCATTAAACATATTTTCTGTGAATTTATTGTAGTTAAAAATAAGTGATTTATCTCCCTGTTTTTGAAAACAATAGAGCATATTTTTTCTCAACACCCATTTTTGCTTTCTATTATTTTTAAGCCTGAACCAAATATATCTCAGTATAATTTCACATTTAATCTTCTATTGTTCTGTGTTCCCAATAGTGTGCTTTTTCACAAAAGAATATTTTAATGTGCCTTAGATTTCTATGGGCGTATGTGAATTTTCTTTTTCTTACTTTTAATTGGAGATTTGATTGTTTCCATTTCTGTTGGCCACCCAAACCACACTACTCTAGGTTTTTAAATTCCGTGAGGAAGTAGAGTGATGGCCTTTCAGTTGCTGTAATTGGAAGTTGCATCATTTGTCTGTGTCAAGCTCTCTGATTGATTGTAAAAAACATTATGCTTATTTTGTTAATTAACTTTAATCCCTATACAGTCAGTTAAAAATATATTGAACAGCTCTCAGTAATCTACTAAAATATAAGGAATTTAAATGCCTGTCTCTATCCCCAACTCTGTTAAAATCATTTCAGCATAAGAGGTTGTCAAATTTCCAAGTAAACATATCATTATGTAGCATTCATGCATTATGGATTTTTTTTTTTTTAGTTTTACATCTCATGCATTTCATTATCATTGTCTATTATCCAACTCAAGAGCACACACACTTTATGAGTTCCACATAGTGTATTCAAGTGGGAGCACACAGTTGAATTAAAAGTGCAATGCCAGAGTGTTAGAGGTAGGCATTTGTTTTTAAGTATTTTACAATTAATTTAGTGGAATAATGTTAATTAAACATTAAGATTCCGTTATCAAATGTGCTGAAAATGTAATTGCCTTGTACACAGGACAAATAATAGGAATGGCTTGCCCAATTTATTACTCTACAAAAGAATTAGTGTGATGGCCAATTAAAGGATGTTTTCAAATATAGATATTATATTGTTTACCACACAGAATTAACTCACGGAAGGTTAAAGGTGTTACTAAAAACATTAATTTAATTCATTCTAAAAATGACACAAAATTATCATAAAGCAGAATATATGGTCATGAAAGAACACTTTAATGAAGTCTTGAGAAAATTAGAAGAGTTATGATAATTTGCTACTAATAAAATAAGAAATGTATTATCACATTTTATTTTTATTATTTCCAAAGGAAAATGATCAATTTAATAAAATTGGCTCTCTACAGTGTATTTCATACAGTGTGTATTATGTATACATACATATTCTACTGGCGGTAATAACACTTCTGTTTCTTTTGTTAAAAGATGACTGTGTTTATTTCAAACCTATGAAATAAAAAATGCCAATCAGTTCTAATAGTAATACTGACTGTTTTTTGTCATTTTTCCACACAAAGTGGAGTTAATCACAAACAAGCGAGGATATTGTAAACCAGAATAAATGAAGGAAAAAAAAAAAAACAGTTTCTATTCTTCCCCCTCCAATATGCTTTTCAGTTCACTTTACGATATTTTGTTGGAACCTCAGAGAACAAAAAAGTCCCTCCTTAATGCTTCTATCAGTGTTCCTCAGAATCTTTTTGTTTCTTAGGATATTAATTGGCACTCTGTAGGAAAAAAAAAATTAATTTTGCTGTTATTGTTGTGTTTGTGCCCTAAACAAATGTTACTACAATTAAATTTAACAGCAAGACTCCTGAGATTTTTTTTAATAGATGCTAATAATCTTTATGGATCTCTAAGGATGGAAAATAGATTTCATTATAACAATTCTTTATTAAAAGAATAAGGCACCAACTAACATTTCTAAGAATACTGTACATCACAAAAGATCTGTATAATTTAGCTAATTTGGAACAAAAAATAATAATAATAATTGCTGGTTCTCAAATACCTAAACAGTGCATCCTTATGAAGGCTCTGTGCCATGCTGTGCTTAGTCGTTCAGGCATGTCTGACTCTTTGCAAGCCCATGGGCTGTAGGCAGCCAGGCTCCTTTGTCCGTGGGGATTTTCCAAGTAACAATACCAGAATGGATTGCTATGCCCTCCTCCAGGGGATCTTCCCAATCCAGATCAAACTCAGGTCTCCCAAATTGTAGGCGGATTCTTTACCTTCTGAGCCACAAGCCAAAATCCAAGAATACTGGAGTGGGTATCCTATCCCTTCTCTAGGGGATCTTCCCCACCCAGGAATTGAACTGGGATCTCCTGCATTATAGAAGGATTCTTTACCGGCTGAGCTGCCAGGGAAGCCCCCATACCGATGCCACCATATATTATTTAAACACCTCAGGATATCATTCAGAAAATCCCCAGTCACTAAAATAGCAACAGATGTATAGAGATGATAATGATGAATAGTGATAAAACATGTATTTGAATTATATCTTTGTCCTTTTACTCTTGAGAACTATAAATTTGGCAATTATTGCACATAATAATTTTCAAGTATTTTATCTTTAATTTTTTTAGATAGTTCACAAATCAATTGGCTCAGGAAAGCAAGATGAATCCCGGGAGGGCACTTATTTTGCATTTTGATGTGATGAGTCAGCTATTGCAGGGTTGATATTTATATTTATAAGCAACTAAGAAGTCCTGAATACTGGGTGACTATGATTAGCAATTGCTTAAGCAACATCAGAGTTAATAATGGGTAAGGCAGACGCTAGTAAGGTAATGCTCAAAATTCTCCAAGCCAAGATTCAGCAATACGTGAACCGTGAACTTCCAGGTGTTCAAGCTGGTTTTAGAAAAGGCAGAGGAACCAGATATCAAATTGCCAACATCCGCTGGATCATGGAAAAAGCAAGAGAGTTCAGAAAAGCATCTATTTCTGCTTTATTGACTATGCCAAAGCCTTTGACTGTGTGGATCACAATAAACTGTGGAAAATTCTTCAAGAGATGGGAATACCAGACCACCAGACCTGGCTCTTAGTTAGAACTGGACATGGAACAACAGACTGGTTCCAAATAGGAAAAGGAGTACAACAAGGCTGTATATTGTCACCCTGTTTCTTTAACTTATATGCACAGTACATCATGAGAAACGTTGGGCTGGAAGAAGCACAAGCTGGAATCAAGATTGCCGGGAGAAATATCAAGAACCTCACATATGCAGATGATACCACCTTTATGGAAGAAAGTGAAGAACTAAAGAGCCTCTTGATGAAAGTGAGAGTGAAAAAGTTGGCTTAAAGCTCAACATTCAGAAAACTAAGATCATGGCATCCGGTCCCATCACTTCATGGCAAATAGATGGGGAAACGGTAGAAACAGTGGCTAACTTTATTTTTTGGGGCTCCAAAATCACTGCAGATGGTGATTGCAGCCATGAAATTAAGATGATTCTACCTTGGAAGGAAAGTTATAACCAACCTAGACAGCATATTAAAGAGCAGAGACATTACTTTGTCAGCAAAGGTCCATCTAGTCAAGTCTATGGTTTTTACCAGTAGTCATGTATGAATGTGAGAGTTGGACTATAAAGAAAGCTGAGCACAGAAAAATTGATGCTTTTAAACTGGTGTTGGGGAAGATTCTTGAAAGTTCCTTGGACGGCAAGGAGATCCAACCAGTCCATTCTGAAGGAGATCAGTCCTAAGTGTTCATCAGAAGGATTGATGTTGAAGCTGAAATTCCAATACTTTGGCCACCTCATGCGAAGAGCTGACTCAATTGAAAAGACCTTGATGCTGGGAAAGATTGAAAGTGGGAGGAGAAGGTGACGACAGAGGATGGGACGGTTGGATGGCATCACCGACTCAATGGACATGAGTTTGGTTGAAATCCAGGAGTTGGTGATGGACAGGGAGGCTTGGCGTGCTGCAGTTCATAGGGTCACAAAGAGTCAGACATGACTGAGCAACTGAACTGAACTGATGGAATATTTTCATCGTTAATGTACAGTGAGAAATATTGTAAAATGAATGTATCACTCTGACACCAAGTGACAACTTGTTCAAAATATATAAATTCAAGATGCAGATAATATTTTTCACAAGATGTTACAAATGAGAGAAATAAAGGTTTCTGTTGAAACTCCAAAGAGATATATCAAAACTTACCCTTATCTCTGCACTATTTTTCTAGATTCCTCATACATGATCTAATATTTGATATTTGTTTTTCTCTTTTTGACTTACATCACCCTATATGACAGACTCCGGATTCATCCATCTCTCTACAAATGACCCTATTTCACTTATTTTAGTAGCTGAGTATTATTTTATTGCACACATGTACCTATTACCAGGGCAGGAATAGAGATAAAGACATAGAGAATGGGTACGGAGACAATGTGGGAAGCGGGGAGAGTGGATTGTGGGACAGATTGGGAGATTAGAAATTGGGAGATAATGTATACACCACCATATATAAAAATAGATAACTAGTGGGAACCTGTTATAAAGCACAGGGAGCTCAGCTTGGTGCTCTGTGATGGCCGAGAGGGATGGGACGGAGGGAGGCTCACAAGGGAGTGGATATATGTATACATATAGCTGATTCACTTCATTGTAGAACAGAAACTAACAAAACACTGTGAAGAAATTATGTTCAAATAAAAAAATAAGCATTAAAAAACAGCTACAAAAGACTTACCCATTCCCTTTCTTTTATACTACCTTCTAATATTGTTAAAAAATGTAGGCTGTGCAAATGTGAACTGTGAAAGTCACAATCCCTCAGTCGTGTCCGACTCTAGATAAGCATTATAATAGCTGTTTTAATTTAGATATGCACTGATCCTGTTCAAACTAAAAGCTTGCTTTACTTTGAGACATATCTTGGTCTCCAGTTGCTGATTAATAGCATGGGATCAATAACATCTAACAGTCTATAAACCAAACTATTGAAAGTCATTACCACTTTATAAAATTGACTCTAGGGAGACCAAAAGTAATGGTAGTAAGAAGGGCCATTTTCAGTTCCCTATACCATTGTCTGATGATGTCACTCCATCACTGGTTGTTGAGATAGAAGTAATCATCATTAATAATTGATAATATCATATATATAATTTGCCAATAAATAATTTTGAAATATTTTCTTCTAAGTCTGTTTTATGAACCTGGATTACAAAATATGTACTCACTAGAACATTTTATTTTAGCATGGCAAAAATTAGAGAAGTTGATCTCATACTAAATTTACAGCCTGAATTTTTCTTTCCTATCCTTTGGCAATCCTTAATGTGTATTTCTTTCTTACTATTATTTCAGTGACAATAAAGCAACTTTGACCTTTAATTTCATATCCTCACCTTAACTGCAATCTTTTATTTATTTATTTATTTATTTGCAGCTTACTTCAAAAATCTATGAATCTGTCTAAATGTTAAATGAAAACTCATGTATTATGCTATTTGGACAAAGATAAAAGAAATTTAATAATTAGTAAAACTAATGCCTACATTTTTTGGAAAACCACTCTTGTTTTCCTGTATGCCGTTAAGGAATTAATTGTGGTAAGCTATTTTATTTGTACCACTACCATTAATTTGAACATATTCTTAGATGTGATTGATAATTTAAAAAGTAAGCATTTAGTAATAGAATTTTAGTAATTGTTGAATAGCTCATAAATCAATAACAGTTATAGAGTAACTACTGTTGAGGAAATTGTTTTAATATCAGTGGTGGTGGTTTAGTCACTAATTTATGTCCAACACTTGTGACCTCATAGACTGTAGCCCTTCAGGTTCCTCTGTCCATGGGATTTCTAATATTATGTAGGATTTAAAATATATTCAATAGGTCCCTGTCCTTAAAGATCTCAGAGTTTATCTTGAGGTATTTTACAAGGCAGCATTTGTTCTTTTATGTTTATTTTGCAAATAATTTATTCCTTAATTGATTGCCTATAAGATTTTTCACTTTGAAAGATATTCTGTTCAGTTCAGCTCAGTCGTGTCTGCTTCTTTGCGAACCCATGAACTGTAGTGTGCCAGGCTTACCTGTTCATCACCAATCCCGTAGCTTACTCCAACTCATGTCCACTGAATTGGTGATGCCATCCAACCATCTCATCCTCTGTTGTTCCCTTCTCCTCCTGCCTTCAATTTTTCCTAACATCAGGGTTTTCAAATGAGTCAGTTCTTCACATCAGGTGGCCAAAGTATGGGAGCTTCAGCATCAGTCTTGTCAGTGAATATTCAGGACTGATTTCCTTTAGGATGGACTGGTTGTATCTCCTCGTTGTCCAAAGGACTCTCAAGAGTCTTCTTCAACACCACAGTTCAAAAGCATCGGTTGTTTGGAATTCAGCTTTCTTTATAATCCAAATCTCACATCCATACAAGACTACCGAAAAATCTATAGCTTTGAATAGCAGGACATTTTTTGGACAAAGTAATGTCTCAGCTCTTTAATATCCTATCTAGGTTGGTCAGAACTTTTCTTCCAAGTATCCATTGCCTTTTAATTTCATGGATGCAGTTATCATATGCAGTGATTTTGGAGCCCAAGAAAATAAAGTCTCTTAGTGTTTCCATTGTTTCCCCATGTATTTGAAATGAAGTAATGGGAGTAGATTCCATGATCTTAGTTTTCTGAATGTTGAGATTTAAGCCAACTTTTTCACTATCCTCTTTCACTTTCATCAGGAGGCCCTATAGTTCTTGGCTTTCTGCCATAAGTGTGGCACCATCTACATATATGAGGTTACCTGATATATCTGATATTTTTAAATCTGATATTTCATATCTGATATTTCTTTCAGCAATCTTAATTCTAGCTTGTGCTTCACCCAACTCGCTATTTCTCATGATGTACTCTGCATATAAGTTAAATAAGCAGGGTGACAATACACAGACTTGACATACTCCTTTTCCAATTTGGTACCAGTCTGTTATCAACAACCTCAGATATGCAGATGACACCACCCTTACAGCAGAAAGTGAGGAAGAACTAAAGAGCCTCTTGATGACAGTGAAAGAGGAAAGTGGAAAATGATGGCTAAATGCTCAACATTCAGAAAACTAAGATCATGGCATCGGTCCCATCACTTCATGGGAAATAGATGGGGAAAGAGTGGAAACAGTGGCTGACATTATTTGTGTAGGCTCCCAAATCACTGCAGATGGAGACTGCAGCCATTAAATTAAAAGATACCACTTGGGAGGAAAGTTATGACCAACCTAGACAGCATATTAAAAAGCAGAGACATTACTTTGTCAACAAAGGTCCATCTAGTCAAGGCTATGGTTTTTCCAGTAGTCATGTATGGATGTGAGAGTTGGACTATGAAGAAAGCTGAGCACCGAAGAACTGATGCTTTTGAACTGTGTGTTGGAGAAGACTCTTGAGAGTCCCTTAGATGGCAAAGAGATCCAACCAGTCCATCCTAAAGGAGATAAATCCTGGGTGTTCATTGGAAAGACTGATGTTGAAGTTGAAACTCCAATAATTTGGCCACCTGATGCAAAGAACTGACTCATTTGAAAGACTCTGATGCTAGGAAAGATTGAGGGCAGGAAAAGATGGGAACGACAGAGGATGAGATGGTTGGATGACATCACTGACTCAATGGACATGAGTTTGGGTGAACTCCAGGAGTTGGTGATGGACAGTTAGGCCTGGCATGCTGTGGTTCATGAGGTCGCAAAGATTCAGACATGACTGAGTGACTGAAATTAACTGTTGTTCCATGTCCAGTTCTAACTGCTCTTTCTTGACCTGCATACAGATTTCTCAGGAAACAGGTCAGCTGATCTTGTATTCCCATCTCTTTAAGAGATCACTTTCTAACACCACACACAAAAATAAACTCAAAATGGATTAATGATCTAAATGTAAGACCAGAAACTATAAAACTCCTAGAGGAGAACATGGGCAAAACACTCTCTGACATAAATCACAGCAGGATCCTCTATGGTCCACCTCCCAGAATACTGGAAATAAAAGCAAAAATAAACAAATGGGATCTAATTAAAATTAAAAGCTTCTGCACAACAAAGGAAACTATAAGCAAGGTGAAAAGACAGCCTTCTGAATGGGAGAAAATAATAGCAAATGAAGCAACTGACAAACAACTAATCTCAAAAATATACAAGCACCTTATGCAGCTCAATTCCAGAAAAATAAACGACCCAATCAAAAAATGGGCCAAAGAACTAAATAGACATTTCTCCAAAGAAGACATATGGATGGCTAACAAACACATGAAAAGATGCTCAACATCACTCATTATTAGAGAAATGCAAATCAAGACCACAATGAGGTACCACTTCACACCAGTCAGAATGGCTGCGATCCAAAAATCTGCAAGCAATAAATGCTGGAGAGGGTGTGGAGAAAAGGGAACTCTCTTACACTGTTGGTGGGAATGCAAACTAGTACAGCCACTATGGAGAACAGTGTGGAGATTCCTTAAAAAATTGCAAATAGAACTGCCTTATGACCCAGCAATCCCACTGCTGGGCATACACACGGAGGAAACCAGAATTGAAAGAGACACGTGTATGCCAATGTTCATCGCAGCACTGTTTATAATAGCCAGGACATGGAAACGACCTAGATGTCCATCAGCAGATGAATGGATAAGAAAGCTGTGGTACATATACACAATGGAGTATTACTCAGCCATTAAAAAAATACATTTGAATCAGTTCTAATGAGATGGATGAAACTGGAGCCGATTATACAAAGTGAAGTAAGCCAGAAAGAAAAACACCAATACAGTATACTAACACATATGTATGGAATTTAGAAAGATGGTAATGATGATCCTGTATGCGAGACAGCAAAAGAGACACAATGTAGAGCGGACTTTTGGACTCTGAGGGAGAGGGAGGGGGTGGGATGATTTGGGAGAATGGCACTGAAACATGTATACTATCATGTAAGAAACGAATCGCCAGTCTATGTACAATGCAGGATGCAGGATGCTTGGGGCTGGTGCCCAGGGATGATCCCGAGGGATGATGTGGGGTGGGAGGTGGGAGGGGGGTTCATGTTTGGGAGTTCATGTACACCCATGGCGGATTTATGTCAATGTATGCCAAAACCAATACAGTATTTTAAAGTAAAATTAAGTAAAAATTAAAATTAAAAAAAAAAGAGAGAATTTTCCACAGTTTGTTGTGATCCACAAAGTCAAAGGCTTTGGCATAGAATATGAAGCAGAAGTATATATTGTTCTGGAACTCTCTCACTTTTTTGATGATCCAGTGGATGTTGGCAATTTGATCTCTGGTTCCTCTGTCTTTTTGAAATTCAGCTTGAACATCTGGAAGTACTGTTGAAAACTGGCTTGGAGAATATTGAGCATTATTTTACTAGCGTGTGATGTAAGTGCAATTTGCAGTAGTTTGAACATCCTTTGGCATTGCCTTTCTTTGGAATTGGAATGAAAACTGAACTTTTCCAGTCTTGCGGCCACTGTGGAGTTGTCCAAATTTTCTGGCATAATGAGTGCAGCACTTTCACAGCATCATCTTTTAGGATTTGAAATGGCTCAACTGGAATTCCATCACCCCCACTAGCTTTGTTTGTAGTGATGTTTGTTAAGGCTCACTTGACTTCGAATTCCAGGATGTCTGGCTCTAGATGACTTATCACACCATCATGATTATCTGGGTCATGAAGATCTCCTTTGTATAGTTCTTCTGTGTCTTCTTGCCACCTCTTCTTAATATAATCTGCTTCTGTTATGTCCATACTGTTTCCATCCTTTATTGTAGCCATCTTTGTATAAAATATTCCCTTGCTATCTCTAATTTTCTTGAAGACATCTTTAGTCTTTCCCATTCTATTATTTTTCCTCTATTTGTTTGCACTGATCACTAAGGAAGGCTTTCTGATCTCCTGTTCCTATTCTTTGGAACTCTGAATTCAAATAGGTCTATCTTTCCTTTTCTCCTTTGCCTTTCGCTTCTCTTCTTTTCTCAGCTATTTGTAAGGCCTCCTCACGCAACCATTTTGCCTTTTTGTACTTCTTTTTCTTAGGGCTGGTTGATTACTACCTCCTGTACAATGTCACGAACAACCATTCATAGTTCTTCACACACTCTGTCTATCAGATCTAATTCCTTGAATTTATTTGTCACTTCCATGTATAATCGTAAGGGATTTGATTTAGGCCATACCTGAATGGTCTAGTGGCTTTCCCTACTTTCTTCAATTTAAGTCTGAATTAAAAACACTAATTCAGATTTTGTTATTATAGTCAGTGTTCACTTATTCTGTGAATGATTTCTACCAATTTATATATTATTTAGACAGTGAAATAAGTAGTTATTTTTTATCTGCTTCCTTTTTTTCCTGGTAGAAAAAAAATACTTAATATTGAATGTGAAGATTGAAATAACAGATATTAAATTTGTTTCATCATTAATATCAGTCCCCATTTCAGAAGATAAACTGTGCTTATCTCCAAGATGATGACCAAAAAAAAAAAAATCTATTTTCCTTAATAAATAGCATGAGTATGCCTTTTTAGGAAATAAAATGTCTCTGTCAGTCAAAATAGTTGTACTCCTTTGTGTGTGTCTTCAAATTGAGTTACAAGCTCTGATTTTACGGTGAGGCATGTGAGTGTTGGAAAGCATAATTAAAAAAAAAAAAACACCAAAGTAATACTTGTATGCATTTTCATTTCTCTTTAGGTAAACAATGAGAAAAATATAGTCAGATTTACTTTTTCAAATGCATCATACTCCTGTCACATCATTGGATAATTCTAGAATACCATCTAGGCAAAAGATGGGTACATTATACTTATAAAAAGAATGTGCCTTGAGAATAGCTGCTTTACTATGTATCATTTAATTTCAAATTAGCATAGCTTAAAATTTTCCTATAGTGTTACACGTACATTTGAAAGACTATATTGTTTTAAAATAGCCATCTATGAGAGCCAGCCAGTTTAAGAAATAGAGCATGACGTCTATTCTATTTTTAATGCACACAGTACACCTTTCATCTTTCTAACCCTCCTTGATGACCCTGTATAAAATTATAAAGCTAAGTTGGTGTATTTTCATTTAAAAAATAAACAGTTTTGTTTCTTTTTTGCCATATATTTATCTGTGACTTTATTATTTATTTTGCAGTTTATGTTTATAATTTTCATCCAGGTAAATTCATTATCTGAACTTTCTTCATTGTTACCTCATCACAGTATTTTATAAAATGGATATGGAACAATTACTTTATCCATGCTACTGTACATGGATTCTTGTACTGTTTTCAAGTTGTTGCTGTTATTGAACAAGCTTGCTCAGGTGCACCAGTGCAAATATTTCTATGGCATACACACGGGAATAGAAATTGTTATATGTGTATTGAAATTTACTTAGTAACAGCACCAAGGGACCTCAACTGCCCAAAAGCTGGACACTGAAATTCATTTCAGTTTAGTCGCTCAGTCACTTCCGACTCTTTGCAACCCAATGGACTGTAACACCAGGCTTCCCTATCCATCACCACTCCCATAGCTTACTCAAATGCATGTCAGTCGAGTCAGATGCCATCCAACCATCTCATCCTCTGTCATTCCCTTCTCCTCCTGCCCTCAGTCTTTCCCAGCATCAGGGAGTCAGTTCGTCCCATCTGATGACCAAAGTATTGGAGTTTCAGCTTCAACGTTTGCCCATCCAATGAATATTCAGGACTGATTTCCTTTAGGATTGACTAATTTGATCTCCTTGCAGTCCAAGGGACTCTCAAGAGCCTTCTCCAACACCACAGTTCAGAAACGGCAATTCTTTGGTGCACAGCTCTTTTTATAGTCCAACCCTCACATCCATACATGGCTACAGGAAATGATAGCTTTGATTCAGTTCAGTTCAGTCTCTCAGTCGTGTCTGACTCTTTGTGACCCCATGGACTGCAGCACTTCAGGCTTCCCTGTCCATCATCAACTCCCAGAGCTTATCAAACTCATCTCCATCAAGTCAGTGATGCCATCCAAACATCTCATCCTCTGTCATCCCCTTCTCCTCCCACCTTTAATCTTTCCAAGCATCAGGATCTATTCAAATGAGTCAGTTCTTTGCATCAGGTGGCCAAAGTGTTGCAGTTTCAGCTTCAGCATCAGCCCTTCCAATGAATATTCAGGACTGATTTCCTTTAGGATGGACTGATTGGATCTCCTTGCTCTCCAAGGGACACTCAAGAGTCTTCTCCAACACCACAGTTCAAAAGTATCGATTCTTCGGTGCTCAGCTTTCTTTATAGTCCAGATTTCACATGCATACGTGACTCCTGGAAAAACCATAGCCTTGACTAGATAGACCTTTGTTGGAAAAGTAATGTCTCTGCTTTTTAATATGCTCTCTAAGTTGGTCATAGCTTTTCTTTCAGTGACCAAGCAACTTTTAATTTCATGGGTGCAGTCACCATCTTCAGTGACTTTGGAGCCCAAGAAAATAAAGTCTCTCACCATTTCCAGTGTTTCCCAATCTATTTGCAGTTCAGTGATGGGAAACTGAAATTAGAGTAGTGCCATGTCAGCCAAGCGCAGGGAACTTGGCTTTCCTAAACAGGTATAGTGGCAGAGGGATTTGCAGACTCTGAAGTAGTGGTGCCATCCCTTATACCCAATCTGGTATCATGCCTCCTGGTAGGCAGGCACTACTGCAAGTGAGCTTCTACTGGAAGAGCCTCATAGCATATGGGAGTCTTTCTATAGACTTTGTGGCTGTTGACTCTTTAGAATCTAAGTCGCATTTCCACTAGGAACAGAATTGCTGTGTCATAGGATATATGTGGTTTCAATTTTAATAGTTACTGCCTAAGTGTTTTATTTAAAGTAGTGCACTAAGTTACATTCCTAGCAACAGCTTATTCCTAGCAACTGTTCCAGAATTTCGGCAATACTGGGAATTTTTAGACATTTTAAGTTTTGTAAATTTAAAAGAATTAAGATACAGCAAGTATTTTACATTTTCTGGTTTTTAATGAAACTGACCCTGTGAAATACTTATCCTTGTTTTGTGGCCACTTTTTTTTGTTGTTTTTTAAATTATAAATTTTATGAATTGTTTGTTTTTAATCTTACAATTACAATGTCTATGGGTTTTCTGTCCACTCCCTTTATGTTGTTTTTTAAAAATTAAGAATGTCACAGTTTCTCAAATTTATCACATTTGTTTAACTTTGAATTTTTGTACCTCATTGTAAGAAATATGTACCACCCAAGATATGAAGATAAACTTCAGTATTTTCCTCCAAAATATTTAAATTTTGCCTTACACAATGCATGTGTGTGTGCATGGATGCTCAGTTATGTGACTTATTTTTTTTGCAATCCCATGGACTGTAGCCCGCCAGGCTCCACTGTCCATAGAATTTTCCAGGCAGGAATACTGGAGTGGGTTGCCATTTCCTACTCAACTCTTACACAGTAATTTGCTTAATTCATATGTAACTCTTCCCCCCTGCCCCATTAGCTATGTGTATTAATAATCCTTAAAAGATCTAAGGAGAGATCTAAAGAAAGTAGAATTTATTAGAACAAAGGCCAAAGGGACATTGTTAAGGAAGTGACTTTAAAGCTATTAGCCTGATGCTACAAACACTAAGAAGAAGGGAGGATGGAATCCTGTTTTCTATATCTCCATATGGATAAACAGTTTCCCCACCACCTGCCCTTAATGAATTTCCTATCCTCTCTCCACTTATTAGCAATACCAACTGTTGGAGGTGTCAGGATTTGTGGGTTTCTTTCTGGGTTTCCTATTCCATTTCTTGTTATATATTTTCTATCCTGCTGCTAATACCAAACAGTGGTAAAGCAGAAAGCCTTTGTTGTTCTAGGGTCCTGTCTTCTTGGAAACTGAATTCCAGTGCTGGTTGTGTGATTCTTTCGAAAGCCTGACATTATTTAGAAAATGAAAAAGATATGAGGGAAAAATATATCACATGCTAGTTATGCTATGATCTGCATGTTTGTGTCCTCTACAAATTCATATGCAGAATTCTAACCTCCAAAGATGGTGATGTTGACTCAAAAAAAAAAAAAAAAAATACGTGCAACCTAAAAGTTGAGAGTTAGGTTTTATTTGGTGGGAATTTCAGACTCAAGCCTGGGAAACAGTATCTCTGGTGACCCTAAGAGAGCTACTCCAAGGAGGGAGAGGAGGAGCCAGGTCACATATAAGTTTGTAGCAAGGGGGCAGGTAATCTGAATATTAAAAGATTACTCATAATTAAGAACAGAGAAGGCAATGGCAACCCACTCCAGTACTCTTGACTGGAAAATCCCATGGATGGAGGAGCCTTGTACACTGCAGTCCATGGGGTTGCTAGGAACAGGACATGACTGAGCAACTTCAATTTCACTTTCATGCATTGGAGAAGGAAATGGCAACTCACTCCAGTGTTCTTGCCTGGAGAATCCCAGGGACAGAGGTTCCTGGTGGGCTGCCATCTATGGGGTTGCACAGAGTCAGACACGACTGAAGCAACTTAGACAAGCCAAATCTCTCACATGAAGAGATTTAGAAATCTTCTATGTATAGGAAGACTCAAGCATCTAGCCTTGCTGAAACCATTCCTTTCATATTTATCTTAGCTATCTGGGACCAATCCTGCCTTCTTTATTGTTAGCATACTAATTCCTTGTTTACTGTAAGAGATGGTGAATGTGGCTGGTAGTCATTTATCACATCCTCTAAGCTCCTCAGAGGTTACCAGGGAGGAAGTAACTATGGGCTTCCAAATAGCTGGCTTTGTTTCACCTCAGTCAGTTCAGCTGCTCAGTCGTGTCCAACTTCTTGCAACCTCATGGACAGCAACATGCCAGGCTTCCCTGTCCATTACCAACTCCTGGAGCTTACTCAAACTCATGTCCATTGCATTGGTGATGCCATCCAACCATCTCATCCTCTGTCGCCCCTTTTTCCTCCCACCTTCAATCTTTCCCAGGATCAAGGTCTTTTCCAATAAGTTGGTTCTTCACATCAGGTGGCCAAAGTGTTGATATTTCATTTGGAAAAAGCTTGTTTCCAGTTAGAGCAGAAAATACTTCATTTCATGGAGATGGGGCTTTAGGGAGGTGATAAGATCATGAGGGCTCCACCCACATGAACTGGACTATCACCTTTATAAAAGAAGCTCCAGGGAGATCCCACTACATAAGAACATAGGAAAAAGTTGGGAGTCTGCAACACGGAAAAGATCCTTCACCAGACTCTGACCAGGTTGATACCCTAATGTCAGACTCTACCTTCTAGAAAGGTGAGAAATAAATTTTTGTTGTTTATAAGAGCCACCTAGTCTGCAGCATTTTATTATAATAGTTTTTATGGAGTCAGAGAAGCTAACTTCTCTTGGACTTCTGTCGCCCCAAGGTCTTGTCCTCACAAATATTTGTTGCTTGGGTAGCTGTCTAGTACCTAGAGCCAGTTATTCATCAGTTGTTTCTGTTCAATTTTTGTATTTGTTCTCAGCAAGAGGAATGGTCCAAAACAAATTAGTCCTTAATTCCAATAGAAAGAACTGTCGGGGAGTTTGTAATTTCCTCCGTTCTGACTCACTTCAACAAAAATTTGAAGCAACAGACAGACCAGTGTTATAGCTCAGTTTTATTGGCAAGCAAAGGAAAATACATCCTCAAGGCATGAGGGTGGGCCAACGCAAAAGATACGAAGAGAAGAGAAGCCCCTGGATCAATTTTGGCTCCTCTTTTTGCATGCTTTTTTCTCCTGCCCCTAAGACTGCCCTATGTAAACTGGGCTAGCCAGGAGGGCTATTTGTTTTACCTGAGGTCCTCAGTCTGGTCCTGGGATCTTCTTTTGTTCTAATTCCCTGGGCTTTTCCCTTCTTTGTCTTTTAGCCACTGCCATTTTGGACTTCTTTTTTCTATTCTAACTACCTACTTCTTTTTTCTATTCAGAACCAACCGGTCTTCGTTGTCTGTGTGTGTGTGTGTGTGTTTTCCTTCTATTTTCACTTCAGTTACAATTTTTAATTCACTTTCTCAAATTCACTTTATGTATTTTGTAACCTGTTTTTCTTTTATATTTTTATAACCAAGCAGGACCCTATAAGGGCTACATGGGACAGACCCCTCCCTCATACACTCTGCTGTAGCTCCTCTTTTAAGTACCTAGATAATAGTATCTGATACACATTTTATGAATTGTTTTACAGATGCTAAGGCCCACCAAATAGAAGACATTAACTACTTGATGATCATGACCTAATAACCCCCAGACCTAATAACACCTAAGGACTGATAATGTTATCCCCAGTGAGTCAGCCTTGTTGCCTCACCATCAACTGATCTGAGAATGTGTATAAGCTGATTTTATACACAGGGATACCCCTCTCTCATTTTTCCTTTAAAAATGCTTTACTAAAATCCCTAATAGAGTTTGGGCTGTTTGAGCACTAGCTATTCAGGACTCCGTGCTCAGCACCCTACAGTAAACTCAACACCACCCAATGTCTGCTGATTGGATTTACTATATGCAGATGAGCAAACCCTAGTTTGGTTTCATATCATTTCAAAAAACTTATTCTTAATTACTTTAAATACATAATTTTTTTTAAGATTCTGCAGGTCATAATTCTGTATTATTTATGGGTTTGATTATGTAGGCTTACTTCTGCTTCCACTCTTAGCTTACTTTCTCAAATGTTTGGAATGTTTTATTGTAAGCATATTTTCCTTGAACTTTTCTCTGTAGATATTTTCAGTGGTTTGAATTAAAATTCTTCAGAGAGGGATTTTGTTTACTTTTGACATGAACCTGGAAACACTGATGATGGACTACTTTATACTTTTTGGTTGGGTATTTATTTACTTATTTATTTATTTGGTTGGGTATTTAAAGATCATCAAATCATTGTGAATTCTGGGCTCTCTCATAACTAACTTTTCCCTGAGGGTAAGAGTTGCCACATGAAAAGAAATAAAGGAAAGAGATAGAGGAAAACAATATGCAAAGAAATAGAGGGAAACAATAGAATGGGAAAGACTAGAGATCTCTTCAAGAAAATTAGAGATACCAAAGGAAACTTTCATGCAAAGACGGACACAATAAAGGACAGAAAAGGTATGGACCTAACAGAAGCAGAAGATATTAAGAAAAGGTGACAAAAATACACAGAAGAAGAAGTGAAGTCGCTCAGTTGAGTCTGACTCTTTGCGACCCCATAGACTATAGCTTACCACGCTCCTCCATCCATGGAATTTTCCAGGCAAGAATACTGGAGTGAGTTGCCATTACCTTCTCCAGAATAACTACACAAAAAAGATCTTTATGACCCAGATAATCATGATGGTGTGATCACTCACCTAGAGCCAGACATCCTGAAATGCAAAGTCAAGTGGGCCCTAGGAAGCATCACTATGAAAAAAGCTAGTGGAGGTGATGGAATTTCAGCTGAGCTATTTCAAATCCTAAAAGATGGTGTTCTGAAAGTGCTACACTTAATATGCCAGCAAATCTGGGAAACTCAGCAGTGGCCCCAAGACTGGAGAAGGTCAGTTTTCATTCCAATCCCAAAGAAAGGCAATGCCAAAGAATGCTCAAAAACTGAAAGTGAAAGTTAATCCCACAGTTGTGTCCGACTATTTATAATTCCATGGACTTCAGCCTGTCCTCTGTCCATGGAATTCTCCAGGCAAACTACCACACAATTGCACTCATCTCACACACTAGCAAAAATGCTCAAAATTCTCCAAGCCAGGTTTCAACAGCACATAAATCATGAACTTCCAGATGTTCAAGCTGGATTTAGAAAAGGCAAAGAGAGGAACCAGAGATCAAAATGCCAACATCTGCTGGATCATCAAAAAAGTGAGAGAGTTCCAGAAAAACATATACTTCTGCTTCATAGACTATGCCAAAGCCTTTGACTGTGTGGCTCACAAGAAACTATGGAAAATTCTTAAAGAGATGGGAATACCAGGTCAGCTGACCTGCCTCCTGAGAAAGCTGTATGCAGGACACAGAACAACAGACTGGTTCCACATCAGGAAAGGAGTACATCAAGGCTGTATATTGTCACCCTGCTTATTTAACTTATATACAGAGTATATCATGAGAGATCCTGGACTAAAACCAAAAGCTGGAATCAAGATAGCTGAAAGGAATATCAATAACCTCAGATATGAGGATGACACCATCCATATGGCAGAAAGCAAAGAAGAACTAAAGCGAAACAGGAGAGTGAAAAAATTGGCTTAAAACTCAACATTCAGAAAACTAAGTCATGGAATCTGGTCCCATCACTTCATTTCAAATAGATGCGGAAACAATGGAAACTGACAGACTTTATCTTTTTGAGCTCCAAAATCACTGCAGATGGTGACAGCAGCCATGAAATTAAAGGACGCTTGCTCCTTGGAAGAAAAATTATGACCAACCTAGACAGGATACTAAAAAGCAGAGACATTACTTTGCCAACAAAGGTCCATTTAGTCAAAGCTATGGTTTTTCCAGTAGTCATGTATGCATGTGAAATCTGGACTATAAAGAAAGCTGAGCACCGAAGAATTGATGCCTTTGAACTGTGGTGTTGGAGAAGACTCTTGAGAGTCCCTTGGACTGCAAGGAGATCCAACCAGTCCATCCTAAAGGAAATCAGTCCTGAATATTCACTGGAAGAACGGATGCTGAAGCTGACACTCCAATACTTTGGCCACCTGATGTGAAGAGCTGACTCATTTGAAAAGACCTTGATGCTGGGAAAGATTGAAGGCAGACAGAGAAAGGGACGACAGAGGATGAGATGGTTGGATGTCATCACTGACTCAGTGGACTTGAGTCTGAATAAACTCTCAGAGTTGATGATGGATGGGGAAGCCTGGCATGCTGCAGTCTATGCGGTTGCAGAGTTGGACACAAACGATTGACTGAACTGAACTGAAGAATTACCGTGAGATACTTTTTAAAAAATTACTTTTTCCTCATACCCATCTGTGAAGTAAAGTAGAGTCGCTCAGTCGTGTCCGACTCTTTGCGACTCCATAGACTGTAGCCTATCAGGCTCCTCCGTCCATGGGATTTTCCAGGCAAGAGTGCTGGAGTGAATTGCCATTTCCTTCTCCAGGGGATCTTCCCGGCCCAGGAATCGAACCCAGGTCTCCCGCATTGCAGGCAGACACTTTACCATCTGAGCCACCAGGGAAGCTCACACCCGTCTATACCAAAGCTCAGAGTATGTTTCCTCAGTGTCTTTCTGTACTGGGTGATTTTTCCATCCTCTCCAGTTCAGGCTTAATATGTCACAGTTTAGGAGTTCTGGCTTTCTTTAGGACTTTCAGATCCTCTTTTTCACCCTTCAAGATCACTCAAAACTGTCTCACATTTCTGAAATGTGACCCATTAAAATCCAGGCAAGATTCCAGCAAGACTGGAAGTTAACCGAGGGCAAATTCCATCATTGTTCCTTCATTCTGTAGAATTTAGGGTTCTTTTTTTCTTTCTTTCTTTCTTTTTTCTTTTCTCTTTCTATTGACTTTTCTTTCTTTCTTTCTTTCTTTCTTTCTTTCTTTCTTTCTTTCTTTCTTTCTTTCTTTCTTTCTTTCTTTCTTTCTTTCTTTCTTATTTTTTCTGGTCAGGATGTGATCTTTAATATGGTTTAAAGCATATTTTAACCAAAATTTTTGATGTGCTAAATACATAGATTTTTGTCAGAATCTGAGAAACAATTACAAACATTTCCATCTCACTTTAGTTAAATACAACTCCATGTGAATAGTAATGTGTAAATAATCTTTAAAGATTTAATTAAAGGAATGTAAAGATTTAATTAAAGGAATGTTCTTTTGTAGAATATAAACTTTTTGAAAAAATACATTATAAAAATTCAAGAACATGTTATAGCCTATTTCTACATAGGAATATAATCAAATGACCTTTTAGAAAAGCCTACAAATTATATTTATGGCTTCATGTTTTAGTTCTAAAACAAACCAAAAATCTAGCATGCCTAATAAAATAACATAAAGGCACAATGTTTTATTACTAGAGCATAATTACATAATTTCCATATTTCAGAGGGTCAACAATATTTTCTATATTAATATTAAGATATTTAAATTGAATTTCTGAAAGAAAGTTTAGGGTTGTAAGCTAATCTTGAGAATGTTTCTATAGCCTCAGATAGGTCAGATGCTTTGAGCCTTGTTTGAATCTTTCCTGTGGCATTAACTCAAGCAATTGCTAAGAAGATACTTGTAACCAGACTGAAATTACATAGAACTCAGATAAGAAGTATCACTGGACCAATCACTTTTTCTCATTATCAAGTTTGCACATTCAATAACATGTAACTGGCATTGATGAGAATCAGCTGCATTTGAGAATGGGAACAAATCCTTTTCCCAAGGTAAGAGGTACAGGGTTAGCTATGTCTAAAAAGCTCCAAGAGCCAGTAGCATTCCTGAACTTAATGGTCTGTACCATGTCAGTCCCACATTTTTGAGAGGGCACAACCCAAGTAGAGGAATTTTGACATCAGAACTTGTATCTGGCAGTCATGAAATTACTACTATAATATTGCTCTATGCCACATTGTTTCTCGCTCCATGTCACTCCTTGCTGTTCAGTCGCTCAGTCATGTCTGACTCTTTGCGACCCTATGGACTGCCAACACACCAGGCCTCCCTGTCCTTCACCATCTCCCGGGGCTTGCTCAGACTCATGTCCATTGAGTCAATGATGCCATCCAACTATCTCGTCCTCTGTTGTCCCCTTCTCCTCCCTTCAATCTTTCTTAGCATCAGGGTCTTTTCTTATTTTTTCTTTTATTTTTTTTTTTAGAAGAAATGTCTATTTTTTTTTTTTTAGAAATGTCTATTTTTATTCCAGTCTTTTTTTAAAAAATTTTACTTTATTTTACTTTACAATATTGTATTGGTTTTGCCATACATCAACATGAATCTGCCATGGGTGTACATGAGTTCCAATCCTGAACTCCCCTCTCACCTCCCTCCCCATACCATCTCTCTGGGTCATCCCAGTGCACCAGCCCCAAGCATCCTGTATCCTGCATCGAACTTAGACTGGTGATTCGTTTCTTACATGATATTATACATGTTTCAGTGAAAGCTGTGGTTCATATACACAATGGAGTATTACTCAGCCATTAAAAAGAATACATTTGAATCAGTTCTAATGAGGGGGATGAAACTGGAGCTGATTATACAGAGTGAAGTAAGCCAGAAAGAAAAACACCAAGACAGCATACTAACACATATATATGGAATTTAGAAAGATGGTAACGATAACCCTGTATGCGAGACAGCAAAAGAGACACAGGTGTATAGAACAGACTTTTGGACTCTGAGGGTCTTTTCTAATGACTCAGTTCTTCGCATCAGGTGGCCAGAGTATTGAAGCTTCAGCTTCAGTGTCAGTCCTTCTAATGAATATTCAGGATTGATTTCCTTTAGGATTGACTGGTTTGATCTTCTTGCAGTCCAAAGGTCTCTCAATAGTCTTCTCTAACACCACATTCAAAAGCATCAGTTCTTCGGTGTTCAGTCTTCTTTATGGTCCAACATTCACATTCATACATGCTGCCACTGCTGTTGCTGGTGCTAAGTCTCTTCAGTTGTGTCTGACTCTGTGTGACCCCATAGATGGCAGCTCAACATGATCCTCTGTCCCTGGGATCCTCCAGGCAAGAATACTGGAGTGGGTTGCCATTTCCTTCTCCAATGCATGAAAGTGAAAAGTGAAAGGGAAGTTGCTCAGTTATGTCTGACTCTCCGTGACCCCATGGACTGTAGCCTACCATACTCCTCTGTCCATGGGATTTTCAAGGCACATTCATACATAACTAATAGCTAAGTTAAATGCAGTGCTAACTGAAGGCTATCCTGTCTCATATGTAAGACATCAGCCTAAAACCAAGACTACTGTTCCTACCAAAACAGTGGACAAAGGAAAAGATATCTCGGAGCCAGAGTTAAACAAACAAACAAACAAACAAAACCAGACAATTTCATAAGTTGAAGATTTTCCTATAAACTCCCTGAAATAATGTACAGATGAAATATACATGCAATACACAATAACTTTTTAAAATGTGATTAAAATGCTCAGTTTAATATTTAGGTTTATATGAAATTTACTAGATAAAGCATTCTTTAGGATATCCAAGAAATATGAATATATTTGATTGCTCTCTAGAGCTCAAACATACATTACATTTATACATTCTCAACAAATTAATTGGATTGATAGCTTTTTTACCACTGAGATTTCAGTGTCCACAATTATAAGGACTATTGTTCTAAAAGTTTATACCTAGGTAATTCATCTAAAACAAGACAGTTCTTACTTAGGCATTACATGCAGGAAGATGTCTGTATATGCAATAGAAATCCTTAAAAAATATATTATTGAAAGGCTAAATTTCATATCATGGTTATTTTCTCCCTGTCAGTTATCTCACTACATTGTTGAAGAAAATTATTTTCATTTTTCTCCTGCTTCGAGTTCAACTTAAGAATCCCTATTGTTTGGCACCTGATTTGATAGAGAACTGAATTTGAAAAGTTCTATGAACATCAAGCTAACAAAAAAAAAAAGGGGGAAATGCAAAGAAAAAAGCTTCTGAAGATAATAAAAATCAATAATTAAAACATATGATCTTTGTTTAAAACATCTAGTATTTAAGGTACATAAGTGAAGGGAGATCATTTTCAAATTTATGTTTAAGTAAAATTATGATGTGTGTATATTCATTCATTTCAATTCTACACCACATACTTAGGCACAGTAACTCAATGTCATGTATTGATAATCCCTATAATTTTGATATGACCTGCAGACAATTTATATGGAATCAAGATTGCAAGGAGAAATATCAATAACCTCAGATATGCAGATGACACCACTCTTATGGCAGAAAGTGAAGAGTAACTAAAAAGCCTCTTGATGAAAGGGAAAGAGGAGAGTGAAAGAGTTGGTTTAAAGCTCAACATTCAGAAAACGAAGATCATGGCATCTGGTCCCATCACTTCATGGCAAATAGATGGGGAAACAGTGGAAACAGTGTCAGACTTTATTTTGTGGGGGTTCCAAAATCACTGCAAATGGTGACTGCAGCCATGAAATTAAAAGACACTTACTCCTTGGAAGAAAATTTATGACCAACCCAGATAGCATATTGAAAAGCAGAGACATTACGTTGCCGACTAAGGTCCATCTAGTCAAGGCTATGGTTTTTCCTGTGGTCATGTATGGATGTGAGAGTTGGACTGTGAAGAAAGCTGAGCACCGAAGAATTGATGCTTTTGAACTGTGGTGTTGGAGAAGACTCTTCAGAGTCCCTTGGATTGCAAGGAGTTCCAACCAGTCCATTCTGAAGGAGATCAGCCCTGGGATTTATTTGGAAAGAATGATGCGAAAGCTGAAACTCCAGTACTTTGGCCACCTCATGCGAAGAGTTGACTCATTGGAAAAGACTCTGATGCTGGGAGGGATTGGGGGCAGGAGGTGAAGGGGACGACAGAGGGTGAGATGGCTGGATGGCATCACTGACTCGATGGAGGTGAGTCTGAGTGAACTCTGGGAGTTGGTAATGGACAGGGAGGCCTGGCGTGCTCCAATTCATGGGGTCACAAAGAGTTTGACACGACTGAGTGACTGAACTGAACTGAACTGAATGCTATCAGTTTGAAAAAGAGTATATATAGGTTCCTGTGTTATCTGTACCTAGTAGAGTCTGTGTGTATGTTCCTGTGTGTGTGTATTTTATTTGCATTATATTAGATATAATTCATCCCAGAGAAATGAAAATCTTACTGTAATGGATTATCTTGGTTCAAAATGTGTACCACCTTTTTCATATTATTACCTTAGAAGTATCCTAGCCATATCTGAAAAAAATTCAAGGCAATCTTCTGAAGAAGTTTGAGGGGAAAACACATATTGATCAGTACTAAGTAGTAAAAATTTATTGCAATGTTGTCAGTTGCTTTATTCCAGATCAATACAAATCTCACCAAAAGCTTCTTAAATGCAATAAGAATCTGACAAGACCTTTTTGTCACAGATTAGTGTTAAAGCAATGAAAGAGCCCCTAAGGAAAATTGTCTTTCAGGCTGAAATGCCAGCTGTATTCTGTTTCTGAAGTATTCTATATGTGTTTGACATCTTTATTGATGTTGAGGATGTCTAAAAAGAAAAAAGAAAAAAGGAGCCTAAACATTTTGTGTGCAGAGTAATGCAAATGAGGATAAGCGGAGAATTTAGATTCACTGCTCCTATCAGAAATCCATGATTTGATGCATATTATATTGCTGAGCAGAATTAGATTATAGCAGCCCAAGACCAATTAAATTCTGTAACATTCTTAGACTATTCCATCAGGTTGATGCTAAATTAATTTTTAAAAAGGTAATGCAATATTTTCAATAAGATTTAAGAATATGTTAGCAAAATATTTATTTTTCTTAAGAAGAAGAAAGGTTATAAACTGGATACAATGTAAATTTAGATTTTGCTCAACAAAGCATCTACGTAGTAGAATAGTAGAATCTAATTTGGAACTGTAGAAGGAGTTCTCTGGAGCTTGAGACAAGGCTGCATTTCATGAATTCTGATAACATGAGAGTGTAGTCATCTTGGCAGTCTTATAATGTCAGTTTGCATAAGCAAACCCACTGAGGCTTGCTTATTTTGGTACATGTTACTCTTGGCACTAACAGTTATTTGGACAGAGAGAAAGCACATGCATCTTCCATGATATTTATGTGAAAATTATTTTATGATAGGTATCAGTTCAACTATGTAAAGATTTATCTTTTTCAAATAAAAGAAAAATCTGATTTTGGAACTCTACCTTTTATTTAACTCCATTATTTTAGCACCCCTTCCCTAAGCAGATAAACGTAGGCATGATTTTTTTAAGCCTGCCAGTCTTGTTTTTTTTCTGTGTCTCTTATCTAAATTCTTCCCTTTGTGATCTCAAATAATAGTCTTTTGTTAGTGTACTTGTGCAGCTCTATGTATTATAATTTCTAGTAAGTGTTAGAATTAGTATGATTTTAAGCTTTGCTCAGTCGCTAAGTTTTGTCTGACTTTGCAACCCCAAGGACTGTAGCCCTCAGGTTCCTCTGTCAATGGGATTTTCAGGGCAAGAATACTGGAGTATGTTGCCATTTCCTTCTCCAATAAAATGCATATGAATATATAATATTGTTTTACAAACATAATATATAAAATATATGATGAAACCAAGGACAGTGATAATAATTATAAATATATATGTATGTAATAAATGTATTTCATGCATGTATATACATATAAATTATATTAATTATACATTAGATTGTATTACATAATATTATATATCAGTGCCATTGTAAGCATAGTGATACTGTTTTGAAAACTATTACATGATTTGAAGTTAATTTTTTCCAGTTGACAATGAATGTTGCTACTTTGCAAGAAATTCTAGAATTAAAATTGACAAGATGTGGAATGGAAATATATTTTGCAAATGACTTAACATAATTATTTATTTAGCTTCATAATTCTTAGCTTCAAGGAAAAATGTTCAAAGGCTTACCTTGAATATTATTTATTCGGATGTAGGACAACACAGTGAAAAGCAGTGGGGTTGTTTAGATTATTAGCAAGATCATAGTAGACCTATGTGTATAATCTGATGGAGTTTATTGTGCCCTATTCCAAATTAGTGGGCTCTAATGTAAAGGTAAATAAGCGTATGGTTAATGACACAGAGGGGCCTGTCCCTGTATGGTGCTGTTGCCTGTATCACAGCTTTGGAACTCACTTGTATTTAAAGGTTTAAGAAATGCTAGAGGGCAACAAATCATATAAGGAGTGTGGCCTTGGGAGAAAAGTATATCTGGCTTCAAACACAGGCTATCTGTGTGACTAGCTCTGTGACCTTATGAAATTTATTTCTGTTCTTTGGCCTTGGGTCCCTGGTTGTGGAAAACAGGAACAGGTATGATATACCTTTCTGAGGAGGTTTCTGTTTCTGCCTGAGCGCCTCTTTGCAACAAGAGAAATAGTATCTTTATGAGAATCTTCCTTTAGCCACTATCATAATAAACACACTGCGTTCTGTCTTGTTTTAATGTTTTGGTGCACCCCCCACACCCTGAAATTTTAGTTTATCTCAACTTTCTTATCTACTAATTCTAAATCATTAGACTTTGTAATCAGATCTTCTTGAGTTGGTCTCCTGGATATAGGATGAGTTCCACAGTGAAATCTGATACCTTGCAGAAACCTCCAGACAGTGATGAAATTGAAGCTCTTGCTGGAACAGAGCCACACCCTTTAGTTTATATCTGTCTTGTTTATGGCTGCTCTCACCTCAAAGACAGAAAATTGTGACAGAATTTATGACCCTCAAAGCCAATCTGATCATTTAAAGAAAACATTTGTGAACCTTTGGTCTAGACAATATGGTGACAATCTGGTTTTATGGTTAGTGATTTCAAGTGGAGCATATCTTTATGTGTAGAGAGAAAGGAGGTAAACAGCCCATTGCATCCTGCAATTACAGAGCCTCTGCTTTCATAATAGTCATTAAAAATCATTAGATAGACTGAGATCAAAGGACTGAATTTAAAATAAATAAAAGCTTTCAATTGATCAAATTAAGCACTAAATTCAACTATCCCTTCCTTATTCTAAAACAGTCTTTAAGTCATAACTATTACTATAACAAGGACACAAAGAGCAAAGATTGAACCGCATTTTAACTCCCATGGGAAATTGTGTCTACTTCTACAATCATTCACAGATGATCTCCACCTTCAATTCCCAAAGACTTGGATTCCCACTTGGGTAGAAAAATCTTAAACTAATAGCCCTAGTTCTTTCAAATTTTTGTTTCTTACACTTAACATGTACTTAACTCTGAGAAAAGGGGCAGGCGGGGGCGGTGGGGGGGGGAGAACTGGTTTCTATTCTTGTAAATATAACACTTTTTGTGACTGTAAAACTAATGTAAAAATCATTAAATAGATGCATTTATTCACTGAGAATATTATGCTCCTGTGGCTATGCACGTGGAATAAATCAGGCTGAGCAGCCCTTACTTTCCCTAAGGGCCTTCAATTGGGTTTAAATATCTTTCTGCCTGAAGTCATATGGTTTAGAACCTAATCAAAATGTGTGGACTAGGATTCCTGAGCATTTTTGACAGTCTAGTGAACAAACAGGAATGAAAAAGGGAGTTTCAGGATAATTTTTGTCGCTGCGTTTTTTTCAGATACTGACAATAGTGAAATAAGGATATAGCTTATTTTAATTTCTAGTAAATCAAGTGTGGCTTCTATGGATCATATCTATGTCTAAGCATGAATGTTTTCTAACTGCTTACAAAAGATAAGATGAGCAATAGAGATGGCAGGAGAACAAATTTATTTTATATTATTTTTGTATTAAAATAAAAAAATCATTTATTTGGGGGTGACTTCCTCTCCTACAATACAGTTTTAATCTTTTTTCCACTCTGCTTCCCTTCAGATACATACTTCTTCTTGAGCATACAAAAGCAGTCTTTTCAAATAAAAACTAACAAACTACTATGAATAATATCAGAAAAGGCTCTCATTGCTAAACATAAGACAGATTTGGGGAATTTGTGGATGATAATATGACACCTTGAATAGTAAACTTTCTTTCTCAAACACCATGATTTTTTTTTTTTTGACTGCTATATACAGAAAACAACGAAAGTTTAGTCATCAAAACCTTAAAATCTTTATAATATACACAATTGTATGGGTTAGGAATGCAAGGAGAGTGTATTAGGGATTATTTTTTGCCTCTGAAACACTCTCCGTTTGTTCTTTGCGTAAATGGATCATATGGTTGTGGTTGGGCTTGACTCTATGTATCCTCTGGTCTAGGGCTTCAGCTTTACCTATCCTCCGGGACGTTTGATATTCCCCCACACGCTGTCTGCTAAGGCAGATGTATTCGAGATGGGTTCTTCACTCGTTATGGGGACCGGGTTGGAATGTGTGGGACAGCTGGTGGCTCTCCAGCATCTCTCTTCCTATTCAGACCTCTCCACATGGCTAATGTGGGATTCATCACAGAGTGTCATTCAAGAGAGACTTTTCCCATGACAGCCATCTTCTCTCCAAGTCCCAGAGAGACAGATGAACACTGTTTGAGATTTTTTTTTTTTTAATTCAGTCTCTGAAGCCACTTCCACTGCATTCTACTAATCAAGCAATGTGCCAAGACGAGTTGGAATTCAAGGAGGGTGAGAAGGATAAAATGCATACACACCATACTCATGCATAGAGGAATGGAAGTGATGACAGTTGGTAGTGGCCATGCCTTTCTATTTATTAGAGTGAGGAACTTCTCTAGGGACGACAGTATGTGTCTAGTAATAAGACAGAGGGAAAAGAACATAAGATTTAGCAGTAGGGAGATATAAACTCTGTTCATTGGCTGGTGACTTGACGCACCTTACCTTGTCTCTACCATCCTTACTTCCTTAGTCGGGTATATAAACCATGTAGCACTTGGTTAATGCTAACTGAATTGGTGATGTTATTATTACTTTCTTAGGTTGGATGATTTTGTTCTCTTTGTACAAAACAGAATTAAGATAAGCCATGTTACTGCCTTTTTCACTCAATATTATTTTGTCTTTTTGCCCTTCTTCAAGCCCAAGTAGAAATACTCTGAAAAGCTGATTAGAAATATGAGTTTTTTTCTCTTAAAACAAATGTTTCAAAGAATGCTGTTCCTTATGGATTTGTAACCATAGGTTTTTCTGTGTGTGGCTTAGAGGTGTTAAAACAAAATTATTGAAGAGTCCTTATGTTAATTGAATTACAGGAAGATTTGCAGCTTTGGTCAATGAAAAGGCCTGAAGCACAATGCCAAGGGACATCTGCTGTGTGCTGTTATGCCACTGGTACATCATAAAACAGATAGTGGGGATCGGGCACACTAGAGAGGGAGCTCTCATAATCCAGAACAAAACAGGTAACAGCTTTTTCAGTCAGATAGTCAAACTAAAACATGTATTATAATTGGCATTTGAAGTAGAAAATAAACAAGATTTATACCCTCCATAGTTTTTTAATTCCTCTGCATTCAGAAAAGTTTTACTGTTAAATTTAGTACCCTTATCCAAAGATAGTGGTATCATTTCTGAAGACATCAGTGTTAGATGCTAAATCATGTTGTAACCTTACTATTTATCACTACTTGTTTTATTATATTTCAAAAAAAAATCCCTTGCAGGAATTAATATAGAAGTTTACATTTTATAACTAACTTGTAGGTTATTTAATATAGTATAGAGTGAATCACTTTAAAATTAACATTTTTAATTTTTGTCATTTAATTTTTTACTCTTTGTATTGAGATATAACTGACATACAACACTGTATTTGTTTCAGGCATAAAGCACAATGATTTGAAAGATGTATGTATACACTGAGAAATGGTCACCACAATATCTATTTGATATGTGTTGCTCAGTCATGTTCAACTCTTTGTGACTCCAGGAACTAAAGTCTACCAGGTTCCTCCATCCATGGGATTCTCCAGGCAGGAATACTGAAGTGGTTAGTCATTCCCTTCTCCAGGGGATTTTCCTGATCCAGGGACTGAACTCAGGTCTCCTGCAGTGCAAGTAGATTCTTTAACCATCTGAGCCACCAGGGAAGCCCACCTATGATCAAACAGAGTTACAAAGCTTTTTCCTTGTAATGAGAACTTGTAAGATCTACTCTCTTAGCAACTTTCAAATATACAATAAAGATATACAAATATATAATATACAGTTACTTTTTTCAAATAAATAATTTCTGAGAATTATTTATTTTATGACTGGAAGTCAGTACGTTTTGACCACCTTCACTAATGTTGCTTCCCCCAACCTCACTCAGTCCCCACCTCTGACAAGCACCAATTTGTTAATTCACTAGTAATGGATCATATTTGATGGTTACTGGCTGTATTTTAGAAGGCTTAACTCTCTCCTTTATTTGGATTTGGCATATGGTGACCTCATAAAGAACCAGAGAAAATTTAAAGAAGGAATAATAATAATTAAAAACAGTGAGTATATTCTTTCAGCTCTGAATTATGCCATAAAATACAGATTCCCGAGACACTGCAGGATGAACAGTGCAACTGAGCATTATCATTCAACCATGAGGAAAAGGACAATGAAAATTGGTTAATGCATAAACATGAAATAGTCCAGAAATTCTATTTATTTTACTGGCCTGAAGAATAAAAAAACTTAAGAGGCTTACTGAAGCTCCATGACAAAAGTGCCATATCCAAGCTGCCCCTCATTAAGTAACCTAGCAGCATCCTTTGTAAATCTGGTTAACCCTCAGGATTATTTTACTCCTACTTACTCGGGAACTCATTTGGAATGCTACTGCTGTGGCTTCTTTTCCCATCCAAAAACTAGCATTGATGATAATTGCCTAGTCTTTACACTGCTTAGTTTTTCCAGGAGTCTTTGACATGCCACCTCCGTATGTTTTCACCACCCATCATCTACAGGGACTACCTCACAACTCACAAATAATTGGACCTAATTGAAGGTGCACTCAAACCTTTACCATATCAAAACAAGAGGCCAGAAACTAGTTGCAGCTCAATTATTGCAGAATGTCACAGCCACATTATGTATCACGAAAAAGAATTGACAAAAGGGAATGTGCTTTCAAAATATGTTTGTCTCCTTGAATTCATCATAATAAGTGTCTATTCTTTATTCCCAGTAATGAGGCCTTGTCTTCTCAGGGTAGCTGCTTACTAACTGCCACACTCAGTGTCCTTTATTATAACAACATTGTATTGAATCTTTCACAACTGGATAAAGTATTTCATCCTTTATTAGCTTCTTTCCTTCATAGACAAAGTACAGCCGGTAAAGATGTCATTCTTATTCTTTGAAACAAGTAGATTAGTGCATTTTCTCATGGGATTGGCAAAGTCCTTCAAGACGTGACTGGCAGAGGAAGAGGCTGAAGATGCTGGCCCCAGGGAATAGATTGCTGACTTGATAAATCTTTGGGTCATAAAAGGTCATCTCTTGATGTCTGGAAGAAAGATTGACTTACTAACAAATACCAGCAAGGAATCTTTCTGTAGTATAAAATACAAAGCAAGCAAACTAACACTAAATGACTATTTGCATGCTAGCAACACCAATGGACAAACAAACACAGTTAAGACATTTTCAATTTTCATTTTATTGTGAGTGATTTTTCAAATTATAAAGTCTGCAGGAAAACACATGCTTTTTGTATTTGTTTAGATTTTCAGTGAGTTGTATGGGGAACAGTCAGTTTTAAGCAGAAGTAATCATAGCCACATCCTAAAAATGCTATTTGAAATCTAAGAATAAAAAAGATTTGAAACTTGGTTAATTTCTAGTAATAAAATTTTTTTTTAATTGCTGGAAATTAAAATTCACACAAAGAGCTGAGGCTGAACTACTCATTATTAATTAATTCATAAACCTCACTGTAATACTTGGCTGCAATATTTTTAGCTTGAAAGAAAATAGTAAAAACTGAGATTAGAAAATGAAAACAAAACAAGGTGATCTAACCAGTTCAGCCCATTAGAAATATTCCACCATCCATGATTGCTAAATTTAGGAAACAAGTTCTGTTTTTCTTTTTTTTTCCTTTTCTTGCTTTTTTCATTTATTGTAAAATCAAGAAAGTGAAATATTCTAAGTATATGCTTACAATGATTTTACCATTAGGAAACATGCCAGTGATATTGTCAGCAAGTCATTTCCTTCTTTGTTTATATTCCTACCTGGATTTTTATCCACAGGCCATCTCACCTCTCAGCTCTCCTTTATGTCAGTGCCTTTCCCTTTATCCCTAGTGAATTAATCTCATGTAAGTCTTCAACTTTGAGGCTGTGACCTCAGAAATTTCTTCGGTATTCCACACTGTGATAATTCTTTGTCTGAAAGAACAAATGAGTATGAGTTAACCCTAAAAGAAGAGCTGAACTGCACAAAGGAAGTAACTCCAAGCTACTGACCAAGGCAAGCCTCTATCATACCTCTATTTCACCTTTCCCAAAGTTTCATGTATGATGTCAATATTGTATATCTGCATATACACACAGAGATTGCTAGATTGTGGTACCTAACAATAAGAATTTCAACACAGAACTTTGTTTCTAGTTTTATCTAAACTCAATACCTGGATGTACCCTCGAGAGTCAACTGAAGTTTAAATAGATATATTTAAACACCAACAATATATATTTAAACTCCAACACTACATTGTTTTTTAGTTGCTAAATCATATCAAACTCCTTGCAACTCCATGGACTACCAGGCTCCTCTGTCCATGGAGTTTTCTAGACAAGGATACTGGAGTGGGTTGCCATTTCCTCCTCCAAGGGATATTCAAACCCAGGAATCGAACTCACATCTCTTGCTTTGGCAGGCTGATTCTTTACTGCTGAACCTCCAGGGAAGCTTCATATATATCACATATATTAGTTCAGTAGCAATTTTTAAAATGAGGCAAACATTATATCCAAACAGATATTTGGGGGCTGTGAATCATCTGCTGGATCATGGAAAAACCAAGAGAGTTCCAGAAAAACATCTATTTCTGCTTTATTGACTATGCCAGAGCCTGTGACTGTGTGGATCACAATAAACTGTGGAAAATTTTGAAAGAGATGGGAATACCAGACCACCTGACCTGCCTCTTGAAAAATCTGTATGCAGGCCAGGAAGCAACAGTTAGAACTGGACATGGAACAACAGACTGGTTCCAAATAGGAAAAGGAGTACATCAAGGCTGTATATTGTCACTCTGCTTATTTAACTTATATGCAGAGTGCATCATGAGAAACACTGGACTGGAAGAAACACAAGCTGTAATGAAGACTGCTAGGAGCAATATCAATAACCTCAAATATGCAGATGACACCACCCTTATGGCAGAAAGTGAAGAGGAACTAAAAAGCCTCTTGATGAAAGTGAAAGTGGAGAGTGAAAAAGTTGGTTTAAAGCTCAACATTCAGAAAACGAAGATCATGGCACCTGGTCCCATCACTTCATGGCAAATAGATGGGGAAACAGTGGAAACAGTGTCAGACTTTATTTTTCTGGGCTCCAAAAATCACTGCAGATGGTGATTACAGCCATGAAATTAAAAGACGCTTACTCCTTGGAAGAAAAGTTATGACCAACCTAGATAGCATATTCAAAAGCAGAGACATTACATTGCCGACTAAGGTGTGTCTAGTCAAGGCTATGGTTTTTCCAATGGTCATGTATGGATGTGAGAGTCGGACTGTGAAGAAGGCTGAGAGCCGAAGAATTGATGCTTTTGAACTGTGGTGTTGGAGAAGACTCTTGAGAGTCCCTTGGACTGCAAGGAGTTCCAACCAGTCCATTCTGAAGGAGATCAGCCCTGGGATTTCTTTGGAAGGAATGATGCGAAAGCTGAAACTCCAGTACATTGGCCACCTCATGCGAAGAGTTGACTCATTGGAAAAGACTTTGATGCTGGGGGGGATTGAGGGCAGGAAAAGAAGGGGATGACAGAGAATGAGATGGCTGGATGGCATCACTGACTCAACAGACGCAAATCTGAGTGAACTCCGGGAGTTGGTGATGGACAGGGAGGCCTGGCATGCTGCGATTCATGGGGTCACAAAGAGTCGGACACAACTGAGCAACTGAAATGAACTGAACTGAATCATCCTAAAATTGGGGCAATATTGGGCAATATGGCCTTTGCCAAGAGAAATAAAGTGAAAGGCTAAAACTGATTGAAGAACTTCTGAGATCAGGTAAAGATAATAGAAGGAACAGCTATAGTTTTTGTTAGACCTTTTATATGCATCATCTCTAGTCCTTACACAGGGCTTCCATGGTGGCTCAATGGTAAAGAATCCACCTGCAATGCAGGACATGCATGTTTGATCCCTGGGTCAGGAAGATCCCTTGGAGAATGGCATAACAGCCCAGCCCAGTATTCTTTCCTGGAGAACCCCATGGACACAAGAGCTTGGAGGGCTTCAGTCCATGGATCACATGGAGTTGGACACTACTGAAGCGACTTAGCGTGCATGCAAGCATGCCAGTCCATACACAGCAATGCACACATTCTGACGACTTCTGTTTCACAGTTGGCATCCAGAGCTGTTTGATTACTTCCCTTGGCTCAGAGATATTGTGAGAGAAGTAGTGGGGCCTTCGGAGAAGGCAATGGCACCCTACTCCAGTACTCTTGTCTGGAAAATCCCATGGATGGAGGAGCCTGGTAGGCTGCAGTCCACGGGGTCGCTAAGAGCCGGACACGACTGAGCGACTTCACTGTCACTTTTCACTTTCCTGCATTGGAGAAGGAAATGGCAACCCACTGCATTGTTCTTGCCTGGAGAATCTCAGGGACGGGGGAGCCTGGTGGGCTGCCATCTATGGGGTCGCACAGAGTCCGACACGACTGAAGCGACTTAGCAGCAGCAGTGGAACCTTCATTATATATCTTAGGACCAAATGCTTGATCAATGCAAAGGTGATAGAATCTTATATTTTTGAAATGATATAGAAAGTGTTAACAAGAGTATATGATTATAAAGAAAGAGGTCAGAATTTTCTTGACCTGAATGTGTGTGGGTTAGATCTTCAGTGGGTCACAAGGACTGAGGGATACGTAAGGAAAAGTTTTTTGGCAAAAATGTTGTTTATAAATTACTGCCTGCAGGAGTGGAAGGAGACTTGGAAGATGATTGTTTCTGTTAGGGTGAGTTTCTGAATTTGAGCTTAAAATAAAATTAACTTATGATGTCCTGTTCTGTTTGGGGTGATTAGTCACCACATTTTGACAGTGAAAGAGGCTTCCACCCAAAGATGACTTGAAATAACTGAGTAATAACTGAGTGAGACCGACATACAGAGAGAGCATTTTGGAAAACAGCTCATTCAAGTATCTCATTTTACACAAAAGAAAATGAAGTTCCAGAGAATGGAAACAATCTTTGCCTGTCAGTCTATGTAGATGCTCACCAGGAAATCTCATACACTCTTTGTCACATATATTGCTCTTATTAACTTCTCGGTCTTTCTCCAAAGGTACACAGGCTATCCCATCTGGTGGGAATCCCTTTCTCCATTTTGCTTCCTAGAAAATCCCATGTCACTCTTTTAGGCCAAGAAAAAGAGTGCAGTGTATATTCTCAGGAAGATCAATTCTTAAGTAAATAAATTAATCATGTAAAAATGAGCCATTCCTCATAGCATTCATAATTTCCTGATGGCAGTTGGACATAGGCATCTATAGCTTAATTCTGTGCATCTATTGTGGAAATTAAAGGCAGAAACAATAACTCAGAGGAACTGAGTCAACAGTATGGAGGAGAACTCAGAAAGGAGAAATGGACTCTTGGTCGGTGCATCAAATAAAGGACAATAAAAGATGGCTAGAGGAGCATGTCAATGGAAGCTCTACCTGTGAGGCCAAGACAGTTTACTGCTTTTCCTTAATTTCCACATATTTATAGAAAGATTTTCTATTACATGAGATAACCTGATCATATCTCTGCCTTGCATTTTGTGTATGGACAGTTGTGAATGATTATGTGAATTCACTTCCCTCATAGCTCAGTTGGTAAAGAATCTGCCTGCAGTGAAGGAGACCTGGGTTCGATTCCTGGGTTGGGAAGATCCCCTGGAGAAGGAAATGGCAACCCACTCCAGTATTCTTGCCTGGAGAATCCCATGGATAGAGGAGTCTGGCAGGCTACAGTCCATGGGGTGGCAAGAGTCGGACACAACTTATTGACTTAACTTCTACTACTATATGTGAATGATTCATGAGAGAACAAAATTCATCCACACAGTGGTCATTGTGGGAAATAGCAAAGCAGTAACTTCCTAGAAAACAACAATGCTTTATTATGATGATGATTTTTATATTCTTGTCTTTCACAGTTAAAATTAAAAAAAAATCATTAGAGAAAAATAAAATCAAAATTTTAAAATGTTCAAGTCAATCGTTAAAACCTCTTTTACATGAGAAAGTAAGAAATCAATTATAATTTAGTTTGTCTACAACTTGTAAGCATATTTAGCAGCTTAGAAAATAAAAGTAAGCCTTTTAACATTTATGACTATTAAATTTGCAAAAAAAAAAAAGAACAGAGAAAGTGAAAGTCATTCAGTCATGTCCGACTCTTTGCGACCCATGGATTGTAACCTGCCCAGGCTCCTCTGTCTGTAGAATTCTTCATGCAAGAATATTGGAGTGGGTTGCCATTTTCTCCTCCAGAGGATCTTCCTCACTCAGGGATTAAATTGGGTCTCCCAAATTGCAGGCAGATTCTTTACTGTCTAAGCCACCAGGGAACACTATGGTGTCACAAATTGTTAAAAATATAAATGACCTCCATGTTCCTTCTTACTTCTAATGAAAGTTCTTCATCCTCACTGAACACTATATCTAATAGCATTTATCACCATTCCTTTATCTATAAAATAAAATCTTTCTTCTCTCAGCTGTTTTGAAGTTATATGGGGTAACACATATCAAGTGATACACAGATCTTGATAATTTTTATTTTACTTGTTTCACTCTACTGAAGCAAAAATTGTGACTAAAGAAGGTAAATTATTAAATTATCCTAAATTTTATGAAGTAAAATTCTCATACCTCTTAGAATGATAAAAGGGAAAGTTTACACGGATCTAAATGAAATTTATTCTGTACATCAAGAAATATATATACTCTAATTTTCTATGTGTTCTTTAGCAAGGAAGGGTTTAAAATAAACAGCAAATTTAATTCCAAAAAGAAAAAAGATGTATGTTCCATTTCAACAAGTCAAATGGAAAATAAATGTATTTTATAAAATAGAATGCGATTTACAGTCATAATATGTATATTAATAATACAATAAATTAGTAAAGCAATGCACTAAATTTATTTCCTAACAAATTATAATTAGAAATGTAAATATCACAATTAATAATAGAAGGCACAGGCATTTTGCTACTTCACAAGTAGGAACTAATTTAAATATATTCATGCACTGTAAACTGTTGCTTGGTTTCTGCTTAGAATAATTAGGCAACCATGAAATTACAGGGAATAATTTCATTTCATTTCCCATCACATTATAATTCTTTTAGGGTTGGAACAGGAGGAATAACAGATAATACAGTGTTATATTTTCTCTTTACACTGATTTAGTATGATTTCTCAAAAGCATTTTATTTTATAGTTAAACATACATGCCTAATTCCATCTACATATTACATTTCATTTTAAATATGGCTTTAAAAGAAATAATAAATAGAATTTTCTATTATCTCTTGATTCCTGCTAATTATGTTTAAAGCACAATTTTTTAAGGGTGAAAAGAGAATTTGCCTACCTACTTTACCTTTTTTATTTCTATGTTCAGTCCTCACCTTTCAAATGATAACTACTGAGGCCAACATAGTGAATCCTAACACCGGGCACAAGAGCCTGAGCAGCAGCACTAACTTGGTTTTATTTCTATAGCATTTATCACGTTAAAATATACTATACAACTTACTGCTTTTGTTTTGGCTTTTTTTTTTTTTTTTAATCTGTCTCATTCATGGCAAGCTCCTGGACAGCAAAGATCCTTTTCTTTTTGTCAATGTGTCTCAGCCTCCTTTTAACAGTGCTTATGGGCTTTCCCTGTGTGGTAGTTTGAGCATTCTTTGGCATTGCCTTTCTTTGGGATTAGAATGAAAACTGACCTTTTCCAGTCCTGTGGCCACTGCTGAGTTTTCCAAATGTGCCAGCATATTGAGTGCAGCACTTTCACAGCATCATCTTTCAGGATTTGAAACAGCTCAACTGGAATTCCATCACCTCCACTAGCTTTGTTCGTAGTGATGCTTTCTAAGGCCCACTTGACTTCACATTCCAGGATGTCTGGTTCTAGGTGAGTGATCACACCATCATCATTATCTTGGTCATGAAGATCTTTTTTGTATAGTTCTTCTGTGTATTCTTGCCACCTCTTCTTAATATCTTCTGCTTCTGTTAGGTCCCTACCATTTCTGTCCTTTATTGAGCTCATCTTTGCATGAAATGTTCCCTTGGTATCTCTAATTTTCTTGAAGAGATCTCTAGTCTTTTCCATTCTGTTGTTTTCCTCTATTTCTTTGTATTGGTCACTAAGGAAGGCTTTCTTATCTCTTCTTGCTATTCTTTGGAACTCTGCACTCAGATGCTTATATTATTTCTTTTCTCCTTTGCTTTTCACTTCTCTTCTTTTCACAGCTATTTGTAAGGCCTCTTCTGACAGTCATTTTTCTTTTGTGCATTATTTTCCAATTCTTTTCCAGTTAGAACTGGACATGGAAAAGACTGGTTCCAACTAGGAAAAGGAGTATGTCAAGGCTGCATATTGTCACCCTGCTTATTTAACTTCTATGCAGAGTACATCATGAGAAATGCTGGGCTGGAAGAAACACAAGCTGGAATCAAGATTGCCAGGAGAAATATCAATAACCTCAGATATGCAGATGACACCACCCTTATGGCAGAAAGTGAAGACGAACTAAAAAGCCTCTTGATGAAAGTGAAAGTGGAGAGTGAAAAAGTTGGCTTAAAGCTCAACAATCAGAAAATGAAGATCATGGCATCTGGCCCTATCACTTCATGGCAAATAGATGGGGAAACAGTGGAAACAGTGTCAGACTTTATTTTTTCAGGCTCCAAATTCACTGCAGATGGTGACTGCAGCCATGAAATTAAAAGACGCTTACTCCTTGGAAGGAAAGTTATGACAAACCTAGATAGCATATTCAAAAGCAGAGACATTACTTTGCCGACTAAAGTCCGTCTACTCAAGGCTATGGTTTTTCCAGTGGTCATGTGTGGATGTGAGAGTTGGACTGTGAAGAAGGCTGAGCACCGAAGAATTGATGCTTTTGACCTGTGGTGTTGGAGAAGACTCTTGAGAGTCCCTTGGACTGCAAGGAGATCCAACCAGTCCATTCTGAAGGAGATCAGCCCTGGGATTTCTTTGGAAGGAATGATGCGAAAGCTAAAGCTCCAGTACTTTGGCCACCTCATGCGAAGAGTTGACTCACTGGAAAAGACTCTGATGCTGGGAGGGATTGGGGGCAGGAGGAGAAGGGGATGACAGAGGATGAGATGGCTGGATGGCATCACTGACTTGATGGACGTGAGTCTGAGTGAACTCCAGGAAATGGTGATGGACAGGCGGCCTGGCGTGCTGCAATTCATGGGTTCGCAAAGAGTCTGACACGACTGAGCGACTGAACTGAACTGATGGGCTTTCCTGGTGGCTCAGGCAGTAAAGAATCTGCCCACAATGCCAGAGACCAGGGTCCATGTGGAAGATCCCCTGGAGAAGGAAATGGCAATAGACTTCAATATTCTTGCTGGGAGAATTCCATGGACAGAGGACCTTAGCTAGCTACAGTCCACGGGGTCACAAAGAGTCAGACATGACTGAGCGACTAACACTTACACTGTCATTTAATGAATAGACATATTTGGTAATACCTTTACATTGAATCATGTTTTGTTCATTTATTATGTTAAGCAAGCAAATCTGGAACATTCAGAATGCTATTTTAAGATTGTTTAGAAAAATGACTATGTAGTAATTTTATGATCTATCAGTCAATTCTAGCCAAACTGAGAAGGGGAAATAATCACAGAGGTCAATATCAGAAGCACATATTTTCAATGTGATCTGTTTATTAATGGTGCAAATTTGAAATATGTCATAATGAGGAAAAAATAGAATACTTGGGAAATGCAGCCTTATTAATTGGTTGATAGTATTAGCAAAAGGATAACTATTGATATTAAAAATATTTCATGTTAGGAAGGCCAGATATTAGCTATGAGTTTTCAAAACTATGTCTTTGGATGCTGCTGACATAAATGGTGTTTTTGGAAAGCCATATAATAATTTGTCCTTATACATACTCATGCTAGGTGGCTGTGGAATTTCATATCATCAATAAGACAGAAATTTACAATAAAAAGAATTGCTTCTGTTTACTGTTCAGAAATAATAAGAGAGAGTTTGCCCTCTGTGTCCGGTGAGGGGGAGTTGGGGAAAGGATGGTGGATACTCGTGTGTGGGCGGGCACGTGCATATGTATCCTACAACTTGGTGAAGAGTTTATAGCCAACTTATGATGCAATCTAAAACCTTTAGAGGTGAAAATTGCCATTTTGATCTAAGGGGAAAAAAATCACTGAATTATAAGTATGGCCATAGGACCAGAAACAATGCAGTCAGAAGGAGTTGTTAACTGTGCACTCAGGAGTCGTGTCTCAGTGAGTTATCACCTGATAAGAAATTCAGAAAGTGCTGGACAACATTCATGATTCTTAAGTATTTGTAAATTGTGTGGCTTTCCCATTTCTGCAGTTTCTTTTTCTAATATCTTGTCATGTTTCCCATAATTATATGCAACAGCAGCCTTAGATGAAATGCCCTGTATGTTTGTCTTCAACAGCTCTAAGGAAAAAATACATTATAGAATAATCTTTCTCCTTTCTAGCCAGCCTTGGGAGTGAAAAAGCTTTCCAGTGGTAAATTAGAAGCGAGTAGCTGCCAAAAGCAGAGAAAATTAGTTGTAGTCTCTATGAGTAGTAGCAGTGAAAGAAAAACTGGATAAGGTCTGAGAAAGGAACTTGCACTTTAATGCTTTAAATATTTACTTGTAGTTAGCCATAGTCTCTATCACTCCATATTACTCACAGCAGGCCAATTCATACATTTCCTTCAATTGCCTGAAATGTATGTTTATGGACTGTTTTTAGCAGTGCAAACCCACTGTGGGACATACAACCAAAAATTTTAAGGAAGCAGGAAAACTAAGGTTCAGATTTGATTTCAGGACTGCAAAGGAATAAATGATTGCTTTGGGCTTCTCTGGAATTATTATCAATCATCTGTTAACCAGAACCTCATCACTCTATTTGGCATCATCCATTTTAGAGGAGAAAAATAAAACTCAGTTCAGTTCAGTTCAATCACTCAGTTGTGTCCGACTCTTTGCCACCCCATGAACTGCAGCACGCCAGGCCTCCCTGTCCATCACCAACTCCCAGAGTTCACTCAAACTCATGTCCATTGAGTCAGTGATGCCATCCAGCCATCTCATCCTCTGTCATCCCCTTCTCCTCCTGCCCCCAATCCCTCCTAGCATCAGAGTCTTTTCCATGAGTCAACTCTTCACATGAGGTGGCCAAAGTACTGGAGTTTCAGCTTCAGCATCATTCTTTCCAAAGAAATCCCAGGGCTGATCTCCTTCAGAATGGACTGTTTGGATCTCCTTGCAGTCTGAGGGACTCTCAAGAGTCTTCTCCAACACCACAGTTCAAAAGCATCAATTCTTCAGCACTCAGCCTTCTTCACAGTCCAACTCTCACATCCATACATGACCACAGGGAAAACCATAGCCTTGAGTAGACGGACCTTTGTTGGCAAAGTAATGTCTCTGCTTTTGAATATGCTATCTAGGTTGGTCATAACTTTCCTTCCAAGGAGTAAGTGTCTTTTAATTTCATGGCAGTAATCACCATCTGCAGTGATTTTGGAGCCCCCCAAAATAAAGTCTGACACTGTTTCCACTGTTTCCCCATCTATTTGCCATGAAGTGATGGGACCAGATGCCATGATCTTAGTTTTCTGAATGTTGAACTTTAAGCCAACTTTTTCACTATCTTTCTGCCTCTTGAGAAACCTATATGTAGGTCAAGAAGCAACAGTTAGAACTGGACATGGAACAACAGACTGGTTCCAAATAGGAAAAGGAGTACATCAAGGCTCTATATTGTCACCCTGCTTATTTAACTTATATGTAGAGTACATCATGAGAAAGGCTGGGTTGGAAGAAGCACAAGCTGGAATCAAGATTGCTGGGAGAAATATCAATAACCTCAGATATGCAGATGACACCACCCTTATGGCAGAAAGGGAAGCGGACCTAAAAAGCCTCTTAATGAAAATGAAAGAAGAGAGTGAAAAAGTTGGCTTAAAGCTCAACATTCAGAAACTAGTGTTATCCAGAAAGCCTCTCTTAAATTCTAAACTCTTCAAAACAATTCAAATTATTGTATCTGGTCAAATGTGGACTTAAATCAAATTTGAACATTTATTTCACCCTAGTATAGTTATTCTCCTAGAACTCAAGGCACAACAGAATGATAAAACAAAGATGGGTAAAATTCTTATGGGTTGAAAAGATAAGCTTTGGCCTTGAGCCCTTCTGAGTGTCAATTGCCATTCAAGCCCCATAACTACCCTCCAGCCCTATTTTTCTGGTGATGTTGTAAATGATGGGCTTATTTTACTTGAGAACCACTCAGAATTTTCTATTGTGACCTTCTGGGGTTTCTCTTTATTCGGCCACCTGGAACCATTTATTATAACTGCTTTCGCTTCTCTGACTCTTGAGTTTCCTTTGAAGTTTCACCTTTTGGTCTCTACCAATCTGGATCTCATTTTTCCTTTTTTTTTCCTGTAGCGACCAGTGCTAGCGGCCTCTGCCAAGCAGAATGAAGGGGGTTTTGCCTAGTGTTACATCTCCTTAACTAACCAGACTGGAGAATTTGCTCTTTCAGTTCCTCTCTTTTGAAAACCAAACAAGTCACAATAGATTGGGTCAGCCCAGTGTGATGACTTGACACTCTTAGCACTCACAACTGCCCAGTAGTCAAGATGCATGAGGCATCCAATGAAATATGCTTAGCTGAGCCTCTACTGATGAAAATTTTTTTTCTGCTTAGAACAAGAGGTGCTCTGCAGAGCTAGAGAATAACTTTGTGAGAGCAGAATATTTTATACATATATTCATTTTATCCTAAGAGCCATCATGTGTATTTGTTGTAATTTGTATTTAAAATAACTTCAGGTAATGAGATATTTTAGAAACTTATAAAGGCAAAGAATTAAAAAAAAAAAAAACACCCACTAGAATAGGGTCAAACTTGTTTTAACCTGCTTCTAGTGTTTTTTAGGTAAGGACAATATCACACAGAGACAATACAGCAGAACCTTAGGTTCTGTAGGATTCACAATGCAACTGAAAGATTTCCTTGAAGACAAACTTAAGAGACAGTTGCCTTTGATGGCTATGTTTACTCTGCTCCTAGACAAGTCACAGCTACCAGCTGGTGCCCTGTGATGGACAGGACTGATGTTTTCCCATCTGTTTTACGTGTTGTACATGCCTCAGTAGCATCTCCCTACTATGATTTTGTCTGTACTCTAGGCTTCTCTTTTTTCCCAAGATAGGAAATTTTAGTTGTTCTACAGAAGACTTTTAGCTTTACTAATTATCTACACAGACAAATAAGTTTAGAAAGCTTGTATTCTGATGATAGTCATATACATACTTATCTATGGCAGGAAACTATAGATGACATTGTCTTCAGTTAAGGAGGTACTCTGGCTTTAGAGGGAATAAACTTCTTAAATTCCACTGACTGGTGTAGCTCAGATGGTAAAGAATCTGCTGTCAATACAAGAGATTGGGATTCAATCCCAGTCAGGAAGATCCTCTGGAGAAGAGAATGGCAACCCATTCCTGCATTCTTGCCTGGGAAATCCCATGGACAGAGGATCTTGGCAATCTACAGCTTGTGGGATTGCAAAGAGTGAGTCACGACTGAGCAACTAACAATACTGCCACTACTACTCAAAGTCACAAATGTAAAAATGCATGGAAAAACTTTGGACTGCACTTTAGCTGTTAGTTGTCCAATTGGTGCAGTCTAAATTTTCATTTGTATGATCTGAGGAGAATTGTAACCACATCAAGGCTACATCTTCTTTATTGCTAGAGACTCGTGGAATGTCTTTGCTCAATTTTACTTTTTTTTCTCCTCCTCTAATATTTCTGCATTTTATCAGGCAGAAAATGAAAAAAATGCATTTAGATTACTGCTAGCTATTTTGAAAAGTTTATTACATATTGCTTTATGTTTTTATTTCTATAACTATCTCCCTTTTACAACTTCATTTCCTTTAAAGTTTTCTCTCTTTGCTGCTTGTTATTTTCCATTCTATTAGATGGTGCAGCACCGGATGCAGTTTTGTAATTTTAAAGTTGGCTTTTAATGGCTTTTTGCAGTTAGAAAATAAGTAAATGACCTTGAATTTTTTTTAAATAATTCTATTTTTAATAAAATACTAATTAAGTTTTAATAGCTTAACATATTGCATTGGTCATGCACTGTCTTGGTCAGATGTGAACAACATGGTGTAAATTGACTTTTGTTCCAAATTCATCTCCATTAAAGAAATGTTATTTTCCTGGATTCTTTTAAACCAGCCCTCACCTTCATTCATAAAAGAAAAATGAAAATAACAACTACACTAGGATATTATGCTAAACCTATCAATGTAGCTAAAATCTCCAAATTTAACAATATATTCTGTTGGTAAGGTTGAGGTGCAAGGATGGGGGGAGGGGTGGTCTCTTCCTAAATTTTTTGTGACACTATAAGTTGGCTCATACCTTGAGGAGAAGTATTTGGCAAATCTACCAATATAATCAATTCATATACCTCTGGATAAATTCCCACTTCAGAACCTCTTGGCACACATGCAGAAGACAAATACTCAAGGTCAGTTATTGGGGCATTGTCTTAAAAGCAAAGAATTGGTTTAAATTCTTTTAGTATGTCAATGCAAAATAATATTGGGCAGCCCTAAAGAAGAATGAGGAAGGATTCTGTTCACTTATAGTAAAAAATTATAATTTGACCTTATAAAATGTAAAAGGTAAGATGTAATAAAGCATATTTAATATGTTCATTTTCTATATAAAGGTAAAAAAATATCAATATATGTTTGGTTACATTTGCATAAAATAACTATAAACTCACACACAGAAGCTGTTATTTAATGACAGTTGAATAGAATTTTAGAATATGAATGACAAAAGAAGGAGTGAGATTTCCACTCTATTCCATTTAGTTTAAACATTTAAGTAGACTACTTATTACACACACAAACACACATATACACACATAGAAACACAGCAGGTCAATACAAAATGAAGATGAAAATTTATCAGAAAACCTGTGGTAAGTCACATTACTACAATTGAGTATAGAGTGTGGTCCTAAGGAAATTTCTGGTGTGATGGGAATATTTGTATCATGATTGTGGTGATAGTTTCACAGGGGTATATACATGTCAATAATCACTGTTTAGTACACTTTAAATTGATACAGGTTATTAAATGTAAATCATATCTCAAAAATTCAGTTGAAAAAGCTTCATTTTGGACCTCTAAAACTAGTACAATTACTACTAATAATGTTATTATCATCGATATTTTATCATTATATAATATATATTATTAATAATTATTAATATGAATTATAGAGAGACAACTCTATTATATAGACCTCACTTCTAGTATCTACTTATACAAAATGGAAGTATTTTTCCACATACATAATGTTAGATCACATATGAAATCATTTAAAGTGGTCTGATTTTATCTACGTTTATCAGCTCTTAGAAAGAAGGTCCACATGAGTATTCTATCCTTCCTAACCTGCTTCATTTTCTTCAAATGACTTATCATGACCTGACATGTCGCATACATCATTAAGTATCTATCATCTTCCTTTCAATTCAGTTTAGTCACTCAGTCTTGTGCAATTCTGTGCGACGCCATGGATTGCAGCATGCCAGACCTCACTGTCAATCACCAACTCCCGGAGTTTACTCAGACTCATGTCCATGGAGTCAGTGATGACATCCAGCCATCTCATCCTCTGTCATCCCCTTATCCTCCCACCTTCAATCTTTCCCAGCATCAGGGTCTTTTCAAATGAATCAGCTCTCCCTTTAGAATAGAAGTTTTCTGAAAATGTGGACTTTACTTAGTTCACTGCTTTGTCCTTGGCACTTGATGTCTCTAGCATGTAGTAGGCACTCTGTAAATACTTGTTTACTTCTTAAGAAATGGATTAAAATAAGTTACAAATAAAACTTTTACAAAGTTGCCACATTGGAGAGTTAATTAACTCTCCAAATTAGTTCTGAACAGCCAGGGTTTCCTCCAGCATTGGAATGGATCATCCTGTCTTTGAGTTCCAGAGGAAGTGGTTAGCTAGTATATGCAGGAGAAAGTACATAAAATTCATTAGAATTACACTTTTAACAAAATGATATGTTTCCTATATGATACATGGAAGTCTAGGCTGGAAGGGATAACAACAGATTCACCTATGCCTTTTCAGGTCACTTCTGGGCATCAACTTTCTAAAGGCTAGGTTTGATGGAAACCAGCAACAGTTTAACTTGCTCTATCTCCCCTTGTCTGAAGTCTCTGTTTATTCAGTACGGTTTGTGTCTGTATGTGTGGTGTTTGGTGTGTTGCTTGTTTTATGCCTATCATAAAAGTTAAATTCATTTGTTAAATATGCATTACAGAAGATCTTAACTACCAACGAGTTCATGATCATTCTGTTTTTTGACTAGTTCAACTATTAATTTATGTGTTTATCAATATATTTTTTATCAAGACCTACTAACAGCCTTAAAGAGATAGGAAAATTCTTAAAGATCAGAAAACCATACCATCTTATCTGCCTCCTGAGAAACCTGTATGCAGGTCAAGAAGCAACAGTTAGAACCAGACATGGAACAATGAACTGGTTCAAAATTGAGAAAGGAGTATGACAATGCTGTATATTGTCACCCTGCTTATTTAACTTATATGCAGAGTACACCATGTGAAATGCTGGTCTGGATGAGTCACAAGCTGGAATCAAGATTGCCAGGAGAAATAACCTCAGATAGGCAGATGACAGCACCCTAACAGCAGAAAGCTAAGAGAAACTTAAGACTCTCATGAAGTTGAAAGAGGAGAGTGAAAAAGCTGGCTTAAGACTCAACATTCAGAAAATTAAGATCATGGCATTTAGTCCCATCATGTCAAGGCAAATAGATGGGGAAACAATGGGAACAGTGACAGACTGTATTCTCTTGGGTTCCAAAATCACTGCAGATGGTGACTGCAGCCATGAAAGTAAAACACACTTACTCCTTATAAGAAAAAGCTATGAAAAACCTAGACAGCATATAAAAAAGGAGAGACATCATTTTTCCTACAAAGATCTGTATAGTCAAAGCTATGGCTTTTCCAGTAGTCATGTACAGATGTGAGAGTTGGACCATAAAAAAGGCTGAGCACCAAAGAATTGATGCTTTCAAAATGTGGTGCTGGAGAAGACTCTGGAAAGTCCCTTGACCAGAAAAAAGATCAAACCTGTCAATCCTAAAGGGAAAAAAACCTGAATATTTATTAGAAGGATTGATGCTGAAGCTGAAGCTCCAATATTTTTGGCTACCAGATGTGAAGAGCTGGCTCATTGGAAAAGACCCCGATGCTCGGAAAGATTGAGGGCAAGAAGAGAAGGGTATGATAGAGGAGGAGATGGTTGTATGGCATCATCAATTCAATGGACATGAGTTTGAGAAAACTCCAGAAGATAATGAAGGCAGGGAAGCCTGACAGGGTCTCAAAGAGCTGGACATGACTGAGCAACTGAAGCAACAATACGACTAAAAGCCTGGTACTGTTGTAGGCACAGGAAAATCAACAGGGAATAAAAAGCTTGGACTTGTCATCCAGAGTTCACATATTTTTCAGGAAGACGGCAAATATTGCACATATACTCAAGAAATATTAAATGTGAAGATGATATCACACACAGTCTGTTATCTAGTTATTATGTGGAATGCAGACTTTAAAAGGGAAGAATGAAAGCCACAGAGCCCTGTTAGATTTCTAAAGTCCTCAGGAGAGAAATGGCTTGATCTGCATGAGTTAGGGCATTAGAAATGGTAAGAAGTCATTGAATTCAGTGTGTATTTCTTAATCAGAGTGGATATTGTAATGAATTGAATGTGGGGAATGAGGAGATAATAGGAGTCAAGAGTGCGTCCTTTATTTTGCCCAAAGAAAGTAGTTTAATGATGGGGAAGGCAGTTACTAATTCTGCTTTGGTTATAAATTTGATATGACTATTGGCACCAAATGAAGAATGCTGAGTGGAAAGCTGGGGAAAAAAATGAAGTTTGATATTAAGAGAATGTCAGTTTTGGAGAGAATAATGTGAAATTGATCAGCGAGTTAATAGTAATTATTCTATTTATACAAGATTTAAAGATGGGAGAGTAAAGCATGAGATAGTAAGAGATCATCTAGAAAACAAGTGAAGATCCAGAAAGTAGGTGGTAAGACATTTGAATCTTTGGTATTCCATTATATAAAGGTTTAGAAAGAAGAGCCAGCAAAGGTCTCTGTGGAAGAAGAGCACCAAAACAGGGAATGTAGCTTAAAGTCACTTAAATATCTGCACATCAATGCTCATTGCAAACCTACTTGCAATAGCCAAGCCTTTAAAACAACCTAGTGTTAGTCATTCAGTCCTGTCCAACTCTTTTGTGACCCCATGGTCTACAGAGCACCAGACTCCTCTGTCCATGGAATTCTCCAGGCAAGAGTACTGGAGTAGGCAGCCATTCCCTTCTCCAGGGGATCTTTCTAACCCAGGGATCAAATCCAGGCCTCCTATGGTGCAGGCAGATTATTTGCCATCTGAGCCACTAGGGAAGCCCCTGACTATTAATCAGCTACAGGAAAACAAAATTCTACCATGTATTGCAACATGGACCTTGAGGGCAGTATGCTACATAAAGTAAGTCAGACAGAAAAAAAACAGTTACTGTATGATTTCATTTATATGTGGAATCTAAAATTAAAAAATAAAAAAGAACTATTCAAACAGGTAGTAGCTGGGTGATAGGGGAAATGAGACATGTTGATCAAAGTGTGTAAAATTCCAGCTATAAGTTCAACGAGTTCTAGGGATCTAATGTACAGCATGGTGGTTATAGTTAATAGCACTGTATTAAATACTTGCAAGTTGCTAAGAAAGTGGATCTTCAATGTTATCACAAGAAAAGTATAAAGAAAGTGAGTTTATGGACATATTAGCTAACCTTACTATGGTAATCATTCCACTATATATATGTGAATCAAATCATCACATTACACACCCTAAGTGAAAGTGAAAGTCATTCAGTCATGTCTGACTCTTTGTGACCCCATGAACTAATATAGTCCATGAAATTCCCCAGGCCAGAATAATGGAATAGGTACCCTTTCCTTTTTCCAGGGGATCTTCCCAACCCAGGGATCAAACCCAGGCCTCCCGCATTGCAGATAGATTCTTTAGCAACTGAGCTATACATCTTAAACTTAGTGTTAAATGTTAATTAAATTTCAAGAAATCTGTGGGTAAAAGACAGGCAGGAAAAAAAAAACAAAACAAACTGAAAAAACACCAGTGACTATGTTGTCCCAGAAGCAAAACGAAGAAAATGCTTTAAAAAGGAGGAAATAAGAATCTGTGTTAAACTCTGAAGGAATTTCAACAATTTGAAAGCAAGAAGTAACCATTGGATTAAAGCAGATATTGGTGTCTTTAATCTTGATAAAAGTCTTTGTGGACTCCTAGGATTTTATGCCTTATTGGAATATACTGACGGATGGTGCTATTTGTTGAGAACCCACCTGTCAATGCAGGAGATATAAAAAATGCAGTTTCGATCCTTGGGTGGGGAAGATCCACTAGAGATGGAAATGGCAACCCACTTCAGTTTTGTTTCCTGGAGAATCCCATAGACAGAGGACCCTGGCAGGCTTCAGTCATAGAGCTGAAAAGTCAGACACAACTGAGGTGAATTAGCACAAGCACAAGCAAAAGAGACAGGGATTTGAGAGAGTCAATGCCTAGAAAGGT